>NW_017670419.1:584500-628241 GCF_001879085.1 Nicotiana attenuata
ATTTTTTATTTTGGACGAAGTTTGTGGTTTCGACTGAACTCATTACTTTTAACTGAATGTGTTGATTCTAAATTTTGAATTCGCCAATCTAACACAAGATTAGGATCGTCCTTTTCGTTCTATGCAATCGGTTCCAGTTAACTCAGAGCTTGCCTGTTAGCGGTTGAGGGAATTTTCTTGAAATTGCAACAAGTCACTCGAAATCTTATTGTTATCTCCACAAAACCACCTACCATTAGTCTTCGGCCGGAGGGGTTTATTTTTCAAAAACGTCGGGGCGTAGGCTCTCAAAGAGAGAAGCCCAACGAATGTCAGATGCAAAGCTTGATCTGTCTCATGCTAGTTTTTCAACAATTATGCTTCAGTCTCAAATTGAATATGAAAGAATGATTCATGCATTCTTTTAGTTCTTTTTATTTATTTATTTATAATTTTTGATTCATTTCAACTTGGTAATGTTCCTTTTCTTGATATTTAAGCCCATTTGAAATGACTTGAGTCCAAAAATGCTTGCAATAACTTTTAATGCTTGGTTTATTACTTTGTTCAAAGGGATTTTTACACAAATAACTGGCAGATTTTACTCTTTACTTTTCTTAACTTGTATGCATATATTATATACTGATTATATATATAATATATAGATTATATTATATATTCACGGCTATTTGTAGTTCAATTAAAAGTTAATTCTTTTTGTTAAAATCTTGTTTGACTAAATGGGTCTTGTCACATCATAGTGTAAACAATAACTTGGCCTTTTCTGTTGGTCCAAGGAAGAGACAATAGAAGATTTGACAATTCAGAAAATGGGCTTTGACCCATTTATGTACTTTCTATTTTTGACCCATTTGGATTCAAATTTCCACAATTTAGTGTTGAAGTTTAATGTGAAAATAGCACAGGCTAGTTTCGGACTGGTAATTAAAAAATAAAAGCGTTTGTAAAGTCATTAAAAAATAGCCACTATTTTGCGACAACACGGAAAGTTCAGTATAACATACGGAGATTGGTGCAACTGTGCATGAACTTCCAGCATAATATACTGGAACTTCAGCACACGGAAAGTTCCAGCATAATATACTAGAGATTGGAGCAGCTGTGTATGAACTTCCAGCATATTATGTTGGAACTCCAGTATATTAAAAAATTCGAACTCCCGTATATTATGCTGGAATATTTTTCGGATTTTGAACAGTATTTTCGTTCAGATTTATCTTTACATGAAAAGTGGCTAAATTTCGATTACTTTTGAAACTATGGCTATTTTTCAATTGCCACTTGTAAATCTGGTTATTTTTGTGGATCATTTTATGAGAAATTCTTATTTGTATCTTTCCTAATTCACATTATTAACTTGAAATTGTACTAGGATAATCTCCTCGCAAATATAAACTTGTCTCTGGTCTTTTCTAGGAAAGTTATAGTTTCTTTAATTCTTGCTTGAAATGGGAAAAGACACACACTGTATCCCAAATCTAGTTATAATTTTTTTTTCTAAAATTGCAAGCATCCTTTTATTTATAGTTGTGACTTGTGATCATGGAATTTGTGTTAATTTTTTCCCCAAGTGAGCAATGGTTTAGTATATTTGGGCTTTCTCACACATTGGTAAAGCAAGATATGAGTTTGGGCTCCTAACTTTACCTGAAGGCCCAAAAAACCCATCAAAAGTGGACTTCATATAAGCCCACTTTACTTAATCCATTGGATTTTTTTTCATTTTTAGCCCGCGTCAGAAACTATTTACCTTTCGTAACCCAAAAAATGTGTAAAATTTCTATAATTTTTGTGTATAACATACAAAAAGTATATATACAAAAATATACATTTTTTCAGCTATTATTTTGAGAGTGGTTATACAGTATCATTTTCCAAATCCATTTGCATACCCGGTCCTGTGGTTCTATACATTGCAAATGAATACACACACACACAAGATATTTGTTACCTTATTGCAAATTTAAGCATAAGTTGGTGCACTCATGGTTAAATTCTAAGCATATTTAGAATAATTTCCAATCGAGTCCTCAAATTTCCTCATTATGTAGATATTAGCATTGTTCAATTTTATTTTCATGGTTCTCTGTCAGATCATGGCCCCTTTTCTGTTCCTGAGCCGAGGGTCTACCGTAAACTGCCTCTCTATAATCATAAAGTAAGGGTAAAGTATGCATATACACTACTCTGTCCAGATCCCACTTGTAAAATTTTATTAGGTTTTTTGTTGTTGTTGTTCTTTCGGATTATGGCCATACTACTTGGGTTTGGGTTCGCATTCCTGCTAGGCTAAACACATGTTAGTTGTAGGAAGTATGGTTTTGAAAATGACTTCGATTCGACAGATCAGGCTCAGCTCCTCACTTTACGTCAGTGGACCTATAGGTCGGGCCGAATAAGTTATAGTTGCAATTTTATTACTTTCAGGGTCATATTTTATGTAGTTGAGCTAAATAGAATTGTAAATATACTAATAAAATAGTACGGGCTAGCTAGTTTTCGGGTTGGTAATTCAAAAATAGCCGCGTTTGCAAAGTCATTGAAAAATAGCCACTATTTTGCCGCAACACGGAAAGTTCCAGCATAATATACTGGAGATCGGTGCACTTGTGTATGATTCTATATTTGACATGTCTAATTGAATTGTAAATGTACTTCTTTATTTGACATGTATAATTGAATTGATGATTCAACACCAAAGGAAGACCACATAGTAAGCAGTGACGCCACACTCTTCCTAAAGTCGGTTAAATTCGTTTATTTTTAATGTCCAAAATAACAACAAACACCAGAAATTAAAAAATATTAATTCCACATATTTCTTCCTTATTATTATCAACTTCAATTTCGTATCGTTCAGTTTTCTCTCTTCTCCAATTTCAGGTATATAAATCTCACAATTCAGTTTCTCAAATTGGAAAACTTTATTTCTATTTTTTTTTCCCAATCAATTTCATGTCTTTATTTGTTTGTGATCTTCAAATTCTTATCATTTGGTACCAGGAAGAAAAGTTTTTTTTTTTAATAATGTTTTAATATAAATCTCAAATTTGTAAAAGGATTATGAGAAGTACTTGGGATGCGATTTTTTTTAATGTTATTCCCAAAAAAATAGAGAATTAGAGGAGTGCTGAATAGGAATAAAATTATTTAATTTTTTAACGTAAATTGGACATCAATCTCTTAATTTTTGTTAAAAATAAAATTTATATATTTAGAAATGATATAGTAAAAGGTTGTATGAATTGTAACTGATAGTTGAAAAACTGTTCAGACAGAGGGAGTACTTGTTATTTTGGAGAATTTATTCAGTTTCAGTTTATTTCTTGTTTAATACAAACAAAGGATAATTGAAAATTAAAATATATGTAACTTACTGCTTGTTATCTGCCATGGAAATCTGTCTCTAATTTGTTGATTTTTTTTATGTATGCAAATGTATTTTTATTCTTTTTTTTAGAAGAATTAACCCAAATAGTCGCCCACCTAATCTCTTAAACTAATAATAGCGCGGATATATACCATATATATAATTCATGTATAATATACATATAACTGTGTATAATCAATGTATAATCTATTTATACTGGCTAGAAAAAGTAAATATTGAATCTGGCCGGCTATTTGTGTAACAATCCTTTTTATTATAGGTATGGCAGAAGTATCAGGTATGTTTACAGTACAACAAACAATAGGCAGTGTATTATGTTGCAAATGCGGAATTTTGATGCAACCAAATGCTGCCAATATGTGTGCTAAATGCTTGCGATCCGAAGTTGATATAACAGAAGGCTTACAGAAGAATATTGTGATTATCCATTGCCCCGAATGTGATAGCTATTTGCAGCCTCCAAGGAGTTGGATCAAAGCACAGCTCGAATCGAAGGAGTTACTCACCTTCTGTATCAAGAGGTTGAAGAATTTAAATAAAGTTAAGTTGATGAATGCTGAGTTTATTTGGACTGAACCTCATTCTAAAAGGATCAAAGTTAGGCTTAGAGTCCAAAAAGAGGTTCTAAATGGAGCTGTTCTCGAACAAACATATGCCGTTGAGTATGTTGTTCAAGACCAAATGTGTGAATCTTGTTCAAAGGTGCAAGCTAACCCTGATCAATGGGTGGCGGCTGTGCAGCTTAGACAGCACGTTTCTCACCGAAGGACTTTCTTCTATTTGGAGCAGCTCATTCTTAAGCATGCTGCGGCTAATTGTGCCATAAAAATCAAAATGTTGGATCAGGGAATTGATCTCTTCTTTGCACATAGAAGTCATGCTTTGAAGTTTGTTGACTTTGTGAGTCGGGTGGTACCTGTTAGGAGCCGAAATGACAAGCAACTTGTATCTCATGATCACAAGAGCAATAACTTCAATTATAAGTATACATTCTCTGTAGAAATCAGCCCAATTTGTCGTGAGGATCTGATATGTCTCCCTCCAAAAGTGGCCGCTAGTTTAGGAAATACCGGTCCTCTTGTGATCTGCACCAAAGTGAGCAACAGTATCGCTTTACTAGATCCGTTTACTTTGAGGCATTGTTTCTTGGATGCTGATCAGTACTGGAGGGTGTCGTTTAAGCCTTTGTTGTCTAGTAGACAGCTCGTGGAGTATGTAGTTTTAGATGTTGATGTGGTTTCTGAAGAAGTTAATATTGGGGGCGCGAAGTATGTTTTAGCTGATATTCAAGTGGCTCGTGTATCTGATTTCGGGAAAAATGATACTATGTTCTCGGTAAGAACACATCTAGGCCATCTTCTAAATCCCGGAGACTATGCCCTCGGTTATGATTTATATGGAGCAAATAACAATGATATTGAGTTAGACAAATACAAAGGTCTTGTCCTTCCAGAGGTGATATTAATTAAGAAAAGCTATGAAGAGAAGCGCCAAAAGAAACGTGGGAAGCCTCGGTCTTGGAAGCTTAAGTCTCTTAATATGGAAGTCGATAACTCTGGCAAAGGTAGAGATCAGGAACAAAAGTTGAACTCAGAATATGAACAATTCTTGAGAGATTTAGAGGAGAATCCTGATCTGAGGTTCAACATATCATTGTATCGTAATAAAGAATATCAACGATCGGAAGTCACATCTATTGCTGATGGGGAAGATGTTCCTTCTATTCCTTTGGAGGAGTTACTTGCTGATCTTGATCTGAGTGATATGGATGTTGAAGAAGATTGCATCAGGGAGTGAATTGCAGACTCGTGAATTGGAAGCGGAACTTGAAGTTTGCCCCTGAAGCTCGTCTTATTATGTCGTGCAAGTCAGTGGCTTCATAAATTTTGCGTTCTAGTACTAGTACAACTAGTTCTTGTTATTTCAATATAATGATGATCTGATGGCTATTTCTATCTTACGCCATTTGTTTGTTCCCTCTGAACATTGCCTTACTAATGTTCATGTCTGTTATGGAGACTCACTACCTCTAAATGCCTGCTTTATTTTGGTTGGCTTCATGTGATTTAGCTGTATTATGTGAACAAATTATGGTTACTCCAATTTTACAGACCAATTCTCTTGATCTTTCTTAAAAACCAAATCCGAGGAAACAATAGCCTCAGTATTGAATTGAATTTTGGGAGTGTTTTCTCATTATCTGTACCTTGGTCAGTATGACAGTTAATACTCCATAAGTGCCAACAAAGTTGAGGAATAAAGACCCAAAAAATACTTGAGATGATTTGATATCGTATATTTCTACTACGGTTTCAGCCGTATTTGATGCAGTTCAGCAACTGAATTTCCATTCTTTAGATGGTCGATATGTCATACGAGAATCATTTTTCTATGTACTTCACAATAAATTGAGAATTGGGAGATGAATGCCTTATGCTGGAACGAAACGAACTGAAGCAGAAACTGGAAGTACATTGTTCTTCTGAAACAAGAGATGCTCTCTTTCCAAAGAAGTACACAAGCTACAACGGTGGACGCGACCTCAGTGCCACATGATCTTTAAGGGGGGACTGCAACAGGTAATTTGAAGAACAATAAGCTTATTGAAGTTAGATTTTTGCAATTTCACATTTCTTTTCCTAACTTTTGCTTTTTCTTTCGTTCCAATTTTATCGAACGTCTCTGATGGGACAATTTTTCTCTGTTTCTTTGTCTCATAGAGAAGAAAACCTAGTGTGTGTGTGTGTGTGTGTGTGTGTTTCATATTTGACATGATAATACATAGCAATGTCTAAAGTCCCCAAATCCACAGAAATCCGCCTCTTATGCACTTCACAGATCACATCTTTTGTTCTTTTTCACTTCAGAATTTTCTAGCTTTTGCCAAAATGGATAGTTTAACTAAGAATGGAAACTAAAAACAAAGGACTTATAGGGTCAACTTGACTTCTTACCATGAATGATTAAATGAAGGAGGTCAATCTAAATTGGAATTCGAAGTTAATACATGACAGAAAATCACCTCAAATATATCACAAGATAGAGCAAAAAGATTTGTACCAACATTCATCTATGTTTAGATCTCATTTTCATAAAATCTGGTAAATTCCGTTGAAACACAAAAATCTCCTACTTCATCCGCTGTATACAATCGCGCTCTTTACAGTAATAGGAGGAAGATTTGTGGGTGGAGGAACCTTCCTCTGTCTATACAAGTTTTGAGTCTGCTACTTTTCCTGTTAGCTACCTTCTATGTTCTATACATGTATCTACTCAAAGAATGCACAAACAATTTATATGGCGGACAAGACAGTGCGCAACATGCTTTGATGTGGTAAAGGTAATGTTGCATATATGTTGGACAGGACAGAAGGCTGATGTTCCCTTTGGAACTTCTTCAATAGATTGATCATTCGCCTGATAGTTTCTTCTGTTGCTAAATTGTTCCCTGCCCATAAAACCTAAAAAAGAGAAAGAATAAAGATAATATATGAAATGGTGGATACCTTATTAGGTATATGGAACTGTACATTGTTTGTGATAGGTTAACTGTTACCACCTTCTTTCATAAAGCCTATATTGACCGGGTATAGTTAACTAACAATGTGGCAAAATTTTAGGATAAACGGTACAGGAAAAGGAAATACTACCTCAGCAAAAATTGCTATTATTTTCGGTATATAAGATCCTTGAGGGCCAATAATTTTCTTCTCCGACCTGAAAGAACAAGGCACCATGCCAACGATGCATAAGAAATGTTGAAGGTTTATAATCATGTATTGCTTATTGCTCAACTGAAAAAACTTACGTTTCCATCATCGAACAAAGCAGTTCGTGATTGATTTTAGCCTCATCCAGATTACACCTTATTGGTAAGTGGCTAAGCCAAAGCAAGATAAACTGCCACGCAAAATAGTTTTGTAAATCAAGAAAGTCAAGAAGGTTTATAATATGTCAGCCAATAAACCATAAAGTTATCAAGAGAAGTCGTAAATTTGTGTTGAGTGTTTATGTGTTCTAGTGTTATTTATAAGAATGATATAGGGAAGGAGTAGGAAGAGAGAAAACCTTATAGGTGTAAATGCCTTCCCAGACAAACTGGCTTAACTTCCCACTGGTAGAAATGGCAGCCTCGTAAGCCATGATGTTATCCGGGCGTTTTGCATCGGGATGCTCCATTACAGATTTTAAATGATTGAATATTACTGAAACAACATTAGAAAGCTAAGTCAGTCCTGCTAGTGGAGAAAATAAATATCTTAAGCATGTTATAATGCGCAAATTACCTATAGTATGAGGCTTGAGGATATCACCTCCGAATTCAGCACAAATACCAACTGCAGTTGCTACTAACTGAAAAAATATAGAATGTCAGATTTGAAATGTATAAGGCTGATTTTCTAGGGAAACAACTGTAAAAGTAGGGGATAAAACCTGCTGAACATCTGGATTGTTATGATCGTAAACTCTAAGCAGGAGATGTATCCAATCCTCATAGTACCTGCTTTTAAATAATCAAAATTGAAGTTCAGCTAAAGCAAATTGTGCTTCCTTGACTAACAAGAGACTGAAAGCACAAAAGACAAGACTTGCCTGAATGCATCTTCTCGGCACTGCTCAGCAACATCACGGAAAAGGTGCACTAAAATTCTTCTTTCTTCTGCTGTTCTATCATTACTCTGTGCAGAAGTATGTAGAAAAGTAAAGGGAAACTCACAGAGGAGTATAAAAAGGGCAGCCCGATGCACAAGGCATCCGCGTTCACGCAGGGTCTGGGGAAGGGCCGCACCCCAAGGGATGTGATGTAGACAGCTACCTTAATGCAAGCATTAAAGGCTGCTTCCACGGCTCGAACCCGTGACCTATAAGTCACACGGAGACAACTTTACCGTTGCTCCAAGGCTCTCCTTCCACAGAGGAGTATAGTGAAAAGGAAATGTGTAATGTCAAGGAAACCATAAAAGTGTCACCATACAATTTCTCAATAGACTTGTTTAAATGGCAGTTTATTATCAGTTTAGTCACTCTTGATGCTTCAGTAGGACGTGTCACGAATTGGATTACTTATATAGTACATGATAGAGAGAGAGTAACTTACCCACATAAGTGTTACATGAGGCAAAAACTTGTCAAAAAGGGGCAAGAATGATGCCTTGAGGTTTTTCACCATAGTTCCCAGGCAAATGCCGATCTGAGTTCAGGAAACAGAGAAACTAACGAAGGTAAGTCTAAGATCCCGTTATATATATATATATATATATATATATATATATATATATATTAGAGGTTGTGTTGAGATAAAACACTAACATTTCTACATATAGTTAAGTGTTGCTCAGTTTCCTCCTTAAGCAGTTCCTGCTCCCTCGAATCGTTGCGCTCTCTTACCCTTTTCTCTCTTTCTGTTTTGCGGTATGAGCAAGTTGAGAGAACCTCTGATATGCAATCAACAAATTTTGCAGCTTGGTGTTTACTTAAATTTGAACCCAGAATCTGTTGAGTAAGTACTTTTTAGTGCACAGTCACATAAGCTCAAGGGCAAAACATGCGAAGAATAGTATTACAGAAGAGAAAATAGTATGCTGACCTGAATGCTTTCGTTGAATGCCTCCAATAGTCTTGCTTGAATTTGTACCTTTGACTCCTAAAGGGAAAGTAGTGTTAAAAGATCGTATCAATATGATATTTGATTAAACTTTTGCTACAACTCTAGGTTAATTACCTTCTCTAATGCATTAAGCAAAGCCGAGATTATGGTGTCAAATAGCTTTTGAACTGGGGGCTTGCCGCAACCTGTTACAGGAAGCCCTTTCTTCACAGCAAAAGCAGCTGAATGCAACAGTAATGGCATTGCTACAAAAGGAATAAATGCAATTTAACAGAACATCGGATAAAGTTCAGAATGCCTGAAAGGAATGATTAGAAAGACACATGTAGAAATTTACCAGAAATGGCGGCCATTCTTACTTCTTCGCTGAATTTAAAGGTAAGATTTGGAACTAAACCACTAACAGCCTGTATAAACCACAAGTTGGATAGAAATGTTCATCTTCATGTGATAGAAACCACAAGTTTAATCCTTGTAAATTGTAATTATTCAAGACATACCTCATTAACCCATAAATGCAGCCCTTCCTTTAACTCAGCTGCAAAGCAACATAGTATATGACAGGCCAAGGCTTTTTCTTCCAGAAGTGCGCTTCTTATCCCGATCTTTTTATTCCCAGAAGTGACTTTAATCATGCTAGAGAAGATATTTATATGTCAGCTGAAGACATCCGCAATAGATTTATGCCAAATAAGTTGCTTATTTTAGTGACTTTGTTTCTCTTTATTACTTGCTGAAATCGACATTTCTCAAACTATCTTTGTGACACAATGTTGGGACCATAGTCTCAGTCACTAAAATAAGCAACTTAAGTGAAATGCACAACCATCTACATGCACAGATAGTACTAATACATCTGCCATGCATTATAAGTGAAATTTCGTCCGAGTGTTTTAGGAAGATCCAACCTTTCATCATCAGAATCCTCTGTGTCTGAATTGTTGGAAACACTCAAATAATTCTTTAGCTGAGCAGATTTTAGTACGACGGGCATGGCAACACTCAGATAAGGAAGGAAATCTGTCCCCAAGCATTTGCATAGTCTACCCCATGCCTGTAACCGAATCAAGTATACGAAAACCATAATGTTTATGGTGTAAATTAGCCAAAAATAGAAAAGAGAAGTTGCAGAAAATTCTAAGTGTATCAACATACTTGTAACAAAAGGCTCCTCATTGGATCTTCTACCTCCATGTGAGTTTCTTGCAGTGAAATGAGCGCAGAAGTGACCTAAAATGACACATTGTTGGTAAAGCAGTTTCCGAACTTAACTGATGTTGATAGTTTCAATTAGTATAAATGTTTTTTTTTCCAGTTTTCTCTGTAAGAACTGTATCTACAAGATGTTGCTGTAGGAATGAAGTTGGTCCATGCTCTAGTTTACTACAGCACACACCTATTCCTCTGGTAAATTCAAATTCTTATTACCGCTTTCCACATTTCCTAATCAAATATGACTTTATTTTCCCTGAATCTAATGGTTTAAGTATCGGTTTACCGCTATATGGTTCTAACTTTAAATCTAAAATGTTCATTGTATTGGTTTATTTGACAGTTCCAAGAAACACAGTCCACTTTTATAATATGCGTGCTACAAAGGAATGGACAGATATAATCTGTATTCACCTTCTCAACATAATCAAGGATTGCTAGATTCCCGACAGCCATTGCGATCGTGGTAATACATTCCAAGGATTTGGTAAGGAGCATGCGACTTGTATCTTTAGTAGCAGTTACCATGATAACTTTCAGATATGGCATTATTGAATCATATATGTATGCAGAGTCCTACAATATCCCAGGCAAATGAAGTTTAGAACACCAGAACATCGAAAGGAAAGTTCTTTTTGAACCTCTGAAAACAAAAGTACCTGTGATGAAATAGCTAAAGAAGCTAAAGTTGCAAGAGCCGCTTCCTTCATCATCGTCATTCCTCTCTGGAATTCAGCGAGTCACTTGTTAGTCCAAATCATATCAGAGATATGGCTGTTAAAAACATATGTCGTTACTCTTACATACATGTATACCGCTGCCTGATGAATGTGGCAACACACAGTCATCAGACACTAACATTATGTCATTACTCTTACAGAAGTAAACACTATATACCTCATAGATTTGGAAAAAGTGACATACCTGTAGAAACACGAGTAATTTACTCACTATTCTCTGCAGGTAAGGTTTCAAGACATCTGAACTGCAATTGCGAGTGAACAACAGTATTGCTGAAGTCGCACGTGTCTATACAAATGAGGTAGTATTAGTATGCAATGATATGTATTTGCAATGGATAAGTGTGAAAAGTTTCATTCAGGTGCTCAAAAGCCTGAATGTAAATTATACTCTCTGTAAAATTAGGCCAACCTTAAAAGGTGGTAGCTAAAAAAGGATACAGAGAAGATGTGAAGTACCTGCAACCTAGGATTGTCAAAATCATCTAAAACTTCTCGCAAAGCAGGGAGGATCTGTTGGTGATATTGCTCTTGAAAATGTGGGCTCAGATACTTTGAAAGCTGACCAATTGCATGAATTGTTGCCCAGCGCACTCGGGGATGCGTGTCATGGATTAGCATCACAACAGTCTCTACAAGCTGCCCCATCTCCTGCAACAATGCCTGGAATTCCCACACCATAAATCACATACAAATACTATATTAAGCCTATTTTTCACTTCTCAATAGCCTTCTAAACATTAAAGTTGAACCTCTGTCTTATCTTATTTAACGGTGTTTTACTTCTGACACATACCAAAAGTACCCTTGGCACTCGTAGTCTAAACATGCAATAACATTTTAATGGTTATATGAACACGTCATTGATGGTAAAATGGAAAGTTAAGTTAAAGAGATCTTATTTGACGGTGTTTTACTTCTGACACATACTAAGAGTACCCTTAGCACTTGTAATCCAAACATGCTACAAATGGCTATATGAACAATGTCATTAAGGTTAAAATGAAAAGTTCAAAGTTAAGGAGATCTTATTTGACAGTGTTCTACTTCTGACACATACCGAAAAGTCCCCTTAGGCCTTGTAGTCTGAACATGCTACAACATTTCTATGATTAAGAGTAAAATGGAAACTTCAAAGTTAAAGAGCTTCCGGCATACTCGTTAGAACGGAAAGAGTGCTACATAAAATGGAACGGAGAGAGAATTACCTTCGAGCAACCCTCGGAAATCAGACCAATTGCAGTAACAGCAGCATGACGAATTCTCCAATTTTCATCATACAAGAAGTTGAACAAACACTCAGGGCAACTAGACAAAATCACATTTCCTCCTAATGCAATTGCTAACCTATCCAAACTCTCCATAGCATAACTACACATACTCAATTCCCCTCCATTTTCATCATCACTAATTGCATTTCCCCAATTAGGATCATCTTCAATATGTACTAACATCACAATTAACTCACTAAGTAACTTAGAAACAACATCCTTATCAATCTTCTGCATCATTCCACAACCATTTTCCTTATCCTCAGCAACTGTTAAAACAAACTCAATACCAAGTTGTCTTGTCTTCTCTTCTAACTCCAAATTCCCAACTATTTTCACCATTGAATCTATTACAACATCAATCTGAACCTTAAAAAACTCAGTTTCCGCCCCGGCCAAAATTATCAAATCCTCAAGAAGACTACACACAAGAACTTCCTCACCTAATGCCATAAACAAAGTCATCATCACATACGCCATAAGATCATAAAACTTGCTATAATTCGCGGTATTTCCCAAATACAAAACCAATTTTACAGATGCCTTAGCAGCAGCAACACCACACCGATGATCTTCCGTTACAGTAGGCATAAGATCCTTAAAACCCTCAATCAAAAAATCAATATAAGGCATAAAAACCTCAGGACAAATAGGAATCAAATCATTCCATAATAACAAAGCACCCAATCTTCTATACAAACAACTCGAACCCAATTTTCGAAACATGAAGTAAAACAAATCATCCCATTCATTTTTAGGAAACAACAAACCGGCTAAACTTGCTACGCAAGAAACACAAGCTTTTAACGTTTCATAATCTTTTTCAAGCCATAAACGATAGTTTAACCCAATTTTTAAGTCTTTACGTGTAAATGGAGGAAGACGGAGCCAAAGAGAAGGAAGAAGATCACGAAGAAGATAATAACAACGAATACCTGTGATCGATAAAGGGTTACGTTGAATCATTTCGAAAAGTTTGAGAATTAGAGCAGTTGGGTAATGGTTTTTGGTGTAATTGAACAGAGTTTTTGCTGGTTGATAAAGATGATCGTCGTCGCAATGGAGATGTGATAGAAGATTGATCATTGGGTACGGGTCGGGTCCGAATAGTTTTTTTGCGGATTCGGGTGACGCCATTGAAGAGAGCTTTGGAAAGGAACTGTGTGAAGTTCGTTTTTGGTCAAATGGGGTTTTTGGCGGGGTTTGAACTTTGAATAGACGGAATTTGTTGTAATTATAAGGCGGTTGGTTGATTAACGGCTGTGATTGAATTTTGATTAAAGATTTTGACGGCTAGGATTCTATGTTCTGTTAAGGTGGATCAGTTCCTTATTAGTATTAGTTCTTAGCTGTATTACAGTTGAATTTCGTTATAATTTGAGAAAAGGATTGAAATTAATTATAGGATTTATTTGTTTAAATAAAAATGTTTCTTACTTTCTATACTAGTTACTTTTTATGTTCGGCATTCTTATTTTATCCTTTATAATATTTTCTTATAAAAAGCACAGAGCATATTTAATTAAAATCACAAGATTTAAAGAGTAATTTTGGTATTATTATTAGAAGGGGAGCCTTAGTGTAACTGGTAAAATTGTTGCCATGTGACCAGGATGTCACGAGTTCGAGTTGTACAAACAGCCTCTTGCAGAAATGCAAGGTAAGGCTGCGTACAATAAACCCTGTGGTCCGGCTCTTCCCCAGACCTCGCTCATAGCTGGAGCTTAGTGTACCAGACTGTCTTTTTTGGTATTATTATTGTTGTTATCATAATCTTTTGTCTAAGAATACAAGATTCAGAAGTTTTACTTTACTTCATTAATGTTGTATCTAATGAAATCAAACTAAGAGGACGAGTATGTTTTTGCCTAACTAATGTTCTAGTGACTTTGGGTTCTCATTTTGATATATTTAATTTTTGGCTCTTTATTTGTTGAAATCTATGCATGACAACATATCAATATGATATTTTCCCAAAGTGAAGCTAGAAATTTTAGATGGCGTTGTGATTGTAACAAGGTAACACAATTAATTAATGAAAAAATGACACTTTATAGCCGTTCTTAAAATAATAGTCGAAAAATATATATTTATTTTTAAAAATATTTTTTGTATATATATACGTTTTATATGTTAAATACAAAAATCATATAATTTCTATACACTTTTTCGGCTACCGAATGTAAATAGTTTCTGACACGGGCTAAAAGTGAAAAGCCCTTAATTTACTTAAACTCCTAATGGAAATACTCGATTTAGATTTAACTCGAGTCTTCATTGTTACAGTACCTTATGGAACTCGATGTAGTTTATTATTGGGAAATTACCAGCTATGTCCATTTATAAGTAGCTCATTACAAAAATTGGCCAATTGATAAAATATTACTAATATTAGCCAAATTAGCCAATTAGCTATTTGTAGCAAAAAAATATCAAATTTTTGCTTTGTTTTGAGTGGGTATTATTAGAATAGATTGGGCACAACTTAAGGAGCTTGAATCTTAGTTTTGGGATGATTTGGTGAAGTTTTGAGGTTGTTTGAATTGAAAATTCAAAGTAAAAGCTGAACATGAAAAAAAATTATATGTGTATCACTGTGTATCACATATGTATCATATTTGTATCAATTATGTATCACATGTACATCCATGTATACCTGTGTGTGAGATACATGCGTGATACATGTGTCGCAGAAGACTTTTTTGAACTCGATTTAATTACGAATTTTGATACAAAACCAGTCCAAATCACCTCCAATCTTCCTCAAATTTTGTATATTGACTTATCTACATATTTTCAATGAATTTCAACTATACCCATTGAAAAAGTTCCTTCTTTGTTTAGATTTTTGGAATATTGTATAGATTTTTGTATTTCATCACCTTATTTGCTACCCCGTCCATGAAATTTCCTTTCCGTCTTGTATCTAATGTTGCTAATCACGCTTAAAAATATGGAAGGTGATTTTTGCATGTGATTCTTTGAGAGAAAGAACCCTATTATTTGGTTTTTCAATTTTTGTTGGCTAGTTTTGGTAAGTCTATGACTAATGGCTAGAGGTTGGTAAGTTGAGATTTATTTTGGACATTTGTGTAAGTTTTTATTATTTATCTTATCATAGTTGGAGGTGGATTTAGGTAAAACAAGAGACGATTAAAGATTCAAGTTCTATAAGTTCAATCTTTAAATTTCTTAGTATTGGTTTCATCTTACTTTTAAAATTATGGGTTTATATCTATTATTTTTTGTAATTCTAATTAATTTCGACGGTTCAGCATCTAAAGTATTATATCGAGTTCAGATAAACCCGATGCAAACACTACATCTACCCTTTGGTAAGACCCTATAACACATATAATACTAACAATATCTTTCTTTATATTTTTTATAAAAAATTGTTAGGGGCTATATTTGATGAGAATTGAGCGGTGCAAAATTAAACAGTCTAGGCACAAGAATAGGTAAAACAAACCATATCAGTGTAATCAATCAATCAATGAACTAATTAATTACACTTCAATATGAACCAAATAAAATCAACTATAGTATAAAACTTCCATATCTACCTAACCCTATTCGAGTATATATATATATATATATATATATATACTCATACTAATACTAAAACCATATCTAGTTGCAGCTAACAGAAGAAACTGCAAGAGGATAACTAAAAGTATTGGAATATTGAAAATTAAGTAATTGTCCAGGTTTTAAAGGCTTTCCATTATTGACAAGACAATCATTATAACCAAGTCTTCTAAAAATTGCAGGATTTATGAGTCTTGTTGAACTGAACCAGCCACAACTCAAGTGAATATTAAGACAACTTCCAGAGTTGCATGTGTTTATGATCGTGACCGAGTACACTGGAATCCCGTTCGCTGTTCCTGTCTGACCTTGAGTTACTTGTATGTTGTCTTTTCGACATAATTCTACATCGTACTGTGAGTTATTGTGTTCATCACCACTACCACCGCCATTACTGTTATTTTCTTGAATAACACCAACTTTCTCAGCTAGTTTCAATGCATGATTAACTTGCATCACTGCATGCAATACCATCAAAAGATATTAATAAGAATACTTGATTCAAGATTTTGATTAGACATTGAACATTCAAGATAGTTAAGAGTAATTGAGTCAATCCTTAATTAAGGGAAAAAATTCAAACCAAAAGAAGATATCCTACTAGAAGCTAGGGTATATACAGTCAAACCTTTTTATAAAGGTCTCGTTAGTCTGATACTTTTTGGCTGCTATAATAAAGTGTTGTTATAGAAAATATTTATTATAGTAACATAATATTAAAATTGATTCCAAAGAAAACTTGATTGTTGTAGTGAAGAGCTATATGTATATAATATATATAGTACATGCATATACGTTCAAATTTACAATGAAGGGAGAAGGAATGAAGAGAGTTTATATAGTCAAGTGCTGTTACAGAGAACAGCCTACTAGAAGCTAGGGTATATACAATCTCTCTATAACAGCCTTGTTTTTTCCAACATTTTTGGGCTGCTATAGTGAAGTGCTGTTATAGAGAACATATATTATAACACAATATTAAAAATGGTTCCAAAGAAAACTTGACTAAAGTGTTATAGAGGATGGCTGTTATAGAGGAGGTCTAGCTGTATATGTATATACTATATATACAGTCAAACCTCTCTATAACAGCCTCACTTGTTACGATATTTTTGGCTGCTATGGTGAAGTGCTGTTATAGAGGATATATATTATAATATAACATAAAAACCAGTTCCGAAAAAAATATGACTTTTATAGTGAATGATTTTTTATATAAGGATACTATTATAGAGAGGTCTGACAGTAGTACATACATAAACGTTTAGATTTTCCAACTTCACTTATATTTTTTTGCAAAAAAAATACAAAAATAAACAAGAAAAAGAAAAGGAGAAGAAAAGAAGAGAGATGATATATATACCAGAGAATGTAACAAGCAAGAAAACCACATAAACCATGAAAAGGCTTCGTTCACCATTAATGCTCCTCATTGTCATTCAGTTGTATTTTTCAAAGTAAAATCTGCAAATAAGAAGAAAGAAAAAACCTTAGGTTTGAGGGTACGAAACTCTTAGAGCATTGGGGATATTTATAGTGTCTATGCACTGACCAAACATTAATTATAAATTTAGAAAATAATTTAATAGGTCAAAATTTACTCATAGTGTAAGGAAATTCTTGCTTAAAGTTAAGGTAACTGTTGGTAATGCTCTATACAAACATTAATTGGTAACATTAAAAATGGAAAATAATCTTTTATAAAAGGTTCAAATATACTTATATTATAAGGAAATTTTTGCTTAAATTTAATACAAATACATATTAATTAGTGACCTTAGAAAAATAGAAAACAATCTTCTATAATATGTAAAAGTATGTTGATAGTGTAGGAAAATTTGTATACGGGCAATACATATATAACTAAATTCTAAATTATATAGAGACTTGAAGTTTAAGTCATTTATTGATGAGTAGTTCATGCGTGGGCGAGTCAAATTCCTATTAATTAATAAATAGATATTACCATTCCTCGTTATACGGAGGTAGAAATATGGCATTATTTGTAATTGAACAATTTTTAGAAAATCATACTGTATGCTTTGGTGACATTAGCAAATATACGCTTGAAAAATGTAGTGTCCCTAAGTCAAAATTAAGAAGATTGAATTTCGAAATCTCAAATATATCGACATTCTTTTTGGGACGGAAGGAGTAATTAATTTCAACGCGACTAGATTGATGTAAAGGCCGGCACTCCTCGGCCCTCATTCCCAAATTATGTGATGCACTTTGATTGGGCACGGAGTCGAGCTATAGAGATTTTTGTGACATGATCTTATTAAAGATAAAATGAGAAATTTAAAACACGCCAAAAATGAGATGACAACAACAACAACAACAACAATAACCCAGTAAAATTCCACAAGTGGGGTCTGGGGAGGGTAGAGTGTACGCAAACCTTACCCCTACCCCAAGGAGTAGAGAGGCTGTTTCCGATAGACCCTCAGCTCAAGCAGACGAAAAAGACAATATATCAGTATCAACAGCAGAAAGCCTAGAAATAGTAACAGAATCAAAAGTACCAAAAAATATATGAAAAACAATAACAGTAGCACGTAAGAAACGCCAAGAAAATGAGACAATATCGCATAAACGGAGACAAAGGAATTATCATGTTCTACATTGTAAAAATGCCCAAATCCAATACTTTGCTTGCATTAAGGATTTTAATAGTTTGGATTAATTATTTCCTAAAAATCTTATTAGAGAGGATAAGCTATAATATAAAATCTTATTATATTAATAGATATTACCATTCCTCGTTATACGGAGGTAGAAATATGACATTTGTAATTGAACAATTTTTAGAAAATCATACTGTATGCTTTGGTGACATTAGCAAATATACGCTTGAAAAATGTAGTGTCCCTAAGTCAAAATTAAAAAGCTTGAATTTCGAAATCTCAAATATATCGGCATTCTTTTTGGGACGGTATGTGATGCACTTTGATTGGGCAATACACTCCTATCGCATACACGTGCGTGCAGAGTTATTAATTTTAATCAAAGTTAGTCCCATTTGGTTAGTTTGGTTAAGGATGTTCAACTTTAGCAAATTTGATGGATCAAAAATGCTCAGGGGCAGATGGCGTGGACTAATCATACGAAAATTTAGGAATCGTCCTGAATTTTTGTTGTATGATCCTAAAACGCTAAAAAACGAGGAACGGTTCAGGCGAAGCGATGGTTATTGTTCATTAGATCTTTTTTATGGGCCTACAAAATTTTAGGAGATTCGGGGCTGATCCTCCGAATTCGTGCAGATGGCGTGGACATTAGCACATGGAAATATGGGAATCGTCCTGAATTCCTATTTTACGGCACTAAAACGCAAAAAAAAAAAAAAAACGATCACGGCGAAGCGATGAATGTTGTTCATTTGGTAGTTTTTTATGGGCCCGCAAAATTTTAGGAGATTCACGGCCGGTCGCCCGAATTCATACAGATGGCATGAACTATAGCATACGAAAATCTGGGAATCATCTTGAATTCCTTTTTTTCCCTAAAATGCCAAAAAATGAGGAACAATCATGACTAAGCGATGACTATTGTTCATTAGGTCATCTTTTATGGGCCCGCAAATATTAGAAGATTCGGGCCGGTCGCCTAAATTCTTGCAGATGGCGTATGCTATAACACATGAAAATTTAGGAATTGTCCTGAATTCCTGTTTCGTGGCCCCAAAAATGCAAAAAACGAGGAACGATCATGGCGAAACCATGAATATTGTTAATTAGGTCGTTTTGATGGGCCAGCAAAACTTTAGGAGATTCGGGGTCGGTCGCTCGAATTCATGCAAATGACGTGGACTATAACACACGAAAATCTGGGTATCGTCTTGAATTTCTATTTTATGGCCATAAAACGCAAGAAATGAGGAACGGTATATTAAAGCGATTGCTATTGTTCATTAGGTCATTTTTTCTGGGCCCACAAAATTTTAGGTGATTCGAGGCCAGTTGCACAAATTCATGCAGATGGCGTGACTATAGCCAAAAAAAAAATAGGGAAAATTGCCCTGAAATTCCTATTTTATGGGCCCTTAAACGCCAAAAAAAAAACGAGGAACGGTCATGGTGAAGCGATGACTATTGTTCATTAGGTTGTTTTTTATGGATCCACAAAATTTTAGGAGATTCAGGGACGGTCGCCCGAGTTCATGCAGATCGCGTTGACTATGGCACACGAAAATATAAGAATCGTATTAAATTCCTTTTTTATGGCTCTAAAATGCCAAAAAAAAAACAAGAAACTGTCATGGCGAAGCGATGAATATTTTTCATTAGATCATTTTTTATGGGCCCGTAAAATTTTAGGAGATTCGGGGCAGGTCGCCTGAATTCATGCAAATGGTGTCGACTATTGCACACGAAAATCTGGGAATCGTCCTAAATTCCTATATTATGACCCTAAAATGGTAAAAAATGAGGAATAGTCAAAGCGAAGTGATACTATTGTTCATTAGATCATTTTCTACTATCACGACCCATTTTCACAATAGGTCATGAGGGCGCCTAGCACCCTTGTCAGGCAAGCGATTTGCGGAAACATTTCTAAAATACTTATGTTGCTTTTAATTAAAATAAGTGAAATAAACACTCAAATTGGAATTTAAACCAGAAGAACTGAATACTGTAATAATATGACTACACAACCCAAAAATGATCGTCTACTAAAGTGTGTGCCAGAACCTGGTGTCAGCAGCTACGGGCAACTAGTAGAATATACATCCAAAAGAATACCACACTACCCTACTGTCTGGATCCGAATAGACAGAAAATAACAATACAAAAGAAAGACTTCTTCGGCTGCGGGTCGACATAGAAGGAAAGCAGCTCACCGTAGAAGTCCCAAGCCTGCTCACGAATGCGTACCAGAGAAATAACCGGGTCCACCTGCCTCAGAACCTGTACATTTAAGTACAGAAGCGTAGCATGAGTACATAAACGATATGTACCCAGTGAGTATCCCGCCTAATCTCGAAGAAGTAGAGACGAGAGGTCGACTTGATACTCACTAGGGTCAGATAATATTATGAGTATAAGTTTAACAATGAAAATCTTTAATAGGCAGCAGTTACAACAAGGCATATAAGTCATATTCTCGCTAGGATTCCGATTGATCAATTACTACAGTTACAATTATCAATGCATTTCGGGCCATGAAAAGCAGTACTAACATTTAACAATCTCAGGCAAAGCTATATAAGCATGTGCAAATATGCCGAGGCGACGGCCTGATCCAACATAAATAAACTGTGCACTTGCCGAGGGTCGACGGCGCGCCTATAGATGCATCTATTCATACCAAGGCGATCGGCCCGATCCACAAATAAGTAGAAATATCAAGTATACACACAAGGCATATCAATAGTCATAAATTCCAAACAAGACTTCAACAATTATACAAGTACGTTCTTAATCCCTTTTTAAATCTCTAGCATATCCTAGGTGCTCATAGTAACAAGATAATATAGGGAGTCATGTAAAATAAGCATGATGTGGGTCCTAAACTACCCGGACCATTAACATAGTAGTAGCTACGCACGGACTCTCGTCACCTAGCGCGTGCGTAGCCCCCGCATTTAGCAACAATTCCTCAATTATTAATCCTATGGGGACAGTTCCCTCTTACAAGGTTAGAAAGGAGACTCACCTCGCTCCCAAGCGCGCTCCCAATATAGAGAACAAGCCCAAGCTCTTATTTCGAAGCTGAACGATCACAAACTAGTTAAAATAGGTAAGAACTAGTCAATAAAGGCTTAAAAGATCGAATTCTAACTATTTAAGTAATTTTCCAACCTTTTCCACAAGTTTACTAAATTCCGACCCCGGGCCCACGTGCCCGGATTCCGATATTTTTCGAAGGAAATTGTTCTCTACAACCTAAGGATTAATAATATATAAATTCTAGTCCATTTCATAACAAATTTCATGCTTAAATCTTAATTTTATTAGAACCCTAGGTCGAGCTCTAACCCTTTGATTTTATCTAATTTTTAGTGTTTAATCTACTAATATACATGTATTTAAACTAATAATGAATGGGAGTAACTTACCTTGAAGTGCTATGTTGAAACCCTCTCTTTGGAAGCCCCCAAATCGCCTAAGTGTGGAGTGAGAAATGAAAAATGGCCTTTGAGTTCGAATTAAATGAACTCTCTGCCCAGCGATTTCCGCTTCTGCGGTGCTAGGACCGCTTCCTGCGAAAATTGCTTCTGCGGAAATAGGCCCGCTTTTGCGGAAATGGCCCAAGAAGCCCGGACCGCTTCTGCGGTCAGGTACCCGCTTTTGCGGGTCCGCTTCTGCGGATTTGGGCCTAAGGAGCTGGACCGCTTCTGCGGTCTGGGGGCCGCTTAAGGGGAACTGCTTCTGCAGTCTCTGGGCCGCTTCTGCTGTTTCCCTTGGCCTGGCCCTTTCTGCTTTTGCGATGGGCTGACCGCATCTGCGGTACCGCTTCTGCGGTCCAAGAACCGCAGATGCGGTTATGACAGAAGCAGCAACTTCAGCTCTTCTTCAATTTTTTTACTTAGCTCGAACCTCGCTCGTTTGACGCTCGGGGCTCCCGAGCCCCATCCAAACACACCGACAAGTCTGAAACCACGAGGCGGACCTACTCGAACCCTCGGACCACTCAAAACAACGCTAAATCTTGGAATCACCCCCTAAAACCAAATGAATCAAACTATTGATCTTCAAGTTCTTATTTCTCCTCTAACGGGTCAAAACGCCCTTAAACTACTCGGATTGGCACCAAATTTCACGGGCAAGTCTTAAATGACATTACGGACCTGTACCAAGCTTCGGAACCAAAATCCGAGCCTGATACCTAGGGAATCAATGATTTCTTAGTTTCTTTAGTTCTTTAAAGCTTCAATTAAATAATTTTAAACAAAAATTCATTACTCGGGCTAGGGACCTCGGATTCGATTCCGGGCATACGCCCAGGTCCCATATTTTCCCACGGACCCTCAGAAATTGCCAAATCACAAATCCGGGTCCGTTACCCAAGAAAGTTGACCAAAGTCAAACTTGGCCTTTTAAGGAATTCTTAAAGAAACAATTAGGCATTTTTCACTCAAAAACTCTTCTAACTCCCGAACCGACCGCCCCCGCAAGTCGTAAATTAGTTAAAGCAAGTACGGGAGGCTTTATTTAGGGGAACGAGGTTCTAAAAGTCAAAACGACCGGTCGGGTCGTTACATCTACAGGCCTGCAAAATCTTAGGAGATTCATAGTAGGTCGCCTTCATACAAATGGCGTAGACTATAGTATACGAAAATCTGGGAATCATCCTCAATTCCTGTTTTATGGCCCTAAAATGCCAAAAACGAGGAACGGTCATGACGAAGCAATGACTATTGTTTATTAGATCCTTTTTTATGAGCCTGCAAAATTTTAGGAGATTCGGGGTCGGTCATCCGAATTCATGTAGATGGCCTATAGTACACGAAAATCTAGGAATCATCCTGAATTCTTAATTTATGGCCCTACAACGCCAAAAAGCAAGGAACGTTCATGGAAAAGCGATGAGTATTGTTGATTATGTCACTTTTTGCATAATTTAGGAGATTCGTAGCCGATCGCCCGAATTCATGCAGATGGCATGGACTGTCGCGCCCCCTTTTTCTCGCGAAATCGGGTTTATGACATTTGGAGGGACAACTCATTCCTTTTGGGAAATGGGTTTGCAATTGAAGAGTCACCACCTAATGATTAGGGTGCATTAGGACACCAAAAGAGTTTGATTTGAATAACCTGAGATAGGGTAAGGGCTTGAAATTATTCTAAGGGGAAGGTGTTAGGCACCCCTCAGAATCCACTATTGTGGTTCCCGGCCAGACAATTATTGTGAATTGAGGTGCAATTAGCATATAGGCAGATAAGGCTCAGATAAGAGGGGATTTCAACACATAAAGGTTTGAAAGGACCATTAGAAAGGCTAATTTTTAAATAAAGAGTTAAAATGCTAAAGAAAAAAAATAAAGAATAAAGGGAGGGGGATCCTAGGTTTATTAATAATATGGATCACCCCACACAATGTCCGGTAATCACTCCTCAATGAGGGGCTACACGTGACATTATCGCGTGGTCATCATATCCATATCTACCCATCCCGTTAAGGTATTTAAAGCGCGAATTGGTATCGATTACTTATTGCATGCTATTACCCGTCCCACTCCTATCAGTCCCGGAGGCACTTAGGACTACTAATCCTAAAAAGGGAAGGATATTAGGCTTATCTGGAGTTTCAAAGGTAAAAATTCTAAGGCGGCATACAAAAAATAACATATTGCATATTTTGGGGAAATACATAGAAACAAACAAAGGCTCATATATACCTCCTTAAACAAAGAAAGCATATAATTAGCATGACTTGCACGTACTGTTTAAGTCTGATTAAAAATACCAAAGACGAGGGAAGTTAATTGTTGAGGCAGCTTCGTTTATTACATAACTCAGATAAGAAGTCCGAATCAGGCCTGCCTGCTGGTTGTAGCAATTAACAAAGCGGATTTAGTTTTACAATCATTATCCTAAGGCTTGTCTAAGTGTTTAGACGGAATCTTATAGGCATGATATCTACTGATTTTAGAAGGTGATGAAATAGTAAAGCTCGAACTGAATTGCTTAAAGTCCAATATGCATACTTGTTAAAATTGCTAAGTGAGGGACCTAGATTATCAAAAGAGATGCAGAATGCAAACGAATTAAAAATGGTTATAGGTTCTGCTGGTTATAGCCTCTTTTATTACGAATCTTATATTTAACATTGACTGTGAATGAAAACGAATCAGAATTGTTCGAGGATCCCTATAGGCATGATTTCTATGCATTACTGATTATTAGACGTGGTATCTAATTGCAGAAACCTTGTAGACATGACATCTAAATGCAGAATCTTGTGTTAAACCTTATAGACATGGTATCTAAATGCAGTTTGAATTGTGCAGAATTAAAATATTCCTATAGGCATGGCTTCTAGGTGAAGTTTGAATAAGAAATTAAAAACACCCTATAGGCATGATTTCTAGGTGAAGTTTGAATATGCAGAAATTAAGAACACCCTATAGGCATGATCTCTACCCTTGCATGCATAGTTCCCCACCCTTTTCACTAGCCAGCCCCAAATATTTATTAGAACTTATTACAAACCAGAATAATAAAGTACATCAGAAAAATACAAAGAAAAGTACAATCAGAGGAAGTCCGATTCTTGACTTCCTCTCTGAGTTATGAGATAAACCAACTCACAGTCCATTGATCCAAAGCCTTTCTCCAATTTGAGTGTGTCAGAGCTCCCTAAGAGCCTCAATGGAACTTCGGGCAGTGCTCACACCCAAATTGTATCACCAGAATAGGGACAAGTGCAGTGGAAGTGTCAGGCCTCAAGTGTCCAAGTTCGGAGGGAGCTCAATTCGTCCCAAGGCAAGGCTCACAAGAGGGGGGCAGAACTTAAGTCTAAGAGAGAGTGCAAGTGAAGAAACAGAGCTTTAAGAACTAAGGAAGTAAAGAAGAGGGAAAGGGGTGCTGAGAAACAGTTACAGAGTAAAGGATTTCACACAAAGGGGTTCAGGGATTGGGAACTGCAAAGAGCCTATGTACTTAGGCATTAGTTAATTCTGGACATGCACAACAATAGGGAGTGTTGTTGTGCTTACAAAATCAACCAGAATACACAACATATAATGGTAACATAGAGGTTATGATCCCAGGGGAATCAAGTTTGAGTCATAGACAGCAATACTTAATACTGTCATGCCTCAAACAAACCATTAGTATCAAACACATTGGGGTAGGGGTTTAGGATGCATAATAGATTCAGAACAGGCAGAAGGGAATTACAACATGCTTAGAATAAAGTACTGAATCAAACACAAGCAGTAGGCAGACAAGAAAATAAAAGTATTAAGTAAACATATTGTTGTGATGCTGAAATCTTAATCAAGACATACCAGTTCAAAGAAGCAAAAATGCAGTAAAAGCAGGTAGCCGGACTTTGAAGACAAGCCACAGTACAAGTAGCAAGAGAGAATATTTTTGAGTATGAGTGTGAGTTCATAAATTAAGAGTGTTCGTGTGTTTGTATTAATGAAAGAGCAGGGTACTTATAGTTTGAAAACAGGTGGGAAATAAGGCAAAAATTATAGTTCAGCAGTAATTATGGAACTATGTGTCAATTAAAATCAAATCAGTATAAGACTTCCTTTAATTAAGGAGTTACAATTAAACGGTAATGGGCAGAAGGCATTTAAGGAAAGAAATCAAGTAGAACACCATGTATAGAATAGACAATTAGGGGTAAGTGCATAGAGGTTTAATTAAAGGAAGAATCTTTGAAATACTCGGTTAACCAAATAAGGTAAGAAAACAAAGTAAAGTTGCAGAAGGTGGAGACAATCGAAAACTAGTAAGTCAAGGATTTCAAAATCACTGACTTAAGGAGAGTAACATGGGTTCCCATGAATAAACCAAGTTAAAGACAAGAGAATCGAAAGTCTAAAGGGAAGTTTTCAAATCAATCCAAGAAACAGGGAATCAATAAAACAAGGAAAGAATCAATTACACGAGTGCAATCAGAATTACTCAAGGAGGTGTGAAATCAGTTTAAAATTAAAGGTCATTTTAGAGGAAAATTTAGCATATAAAAGAGTGCATAAACATTAAGCATGCGAGGCTGAACTCATGCCAAAGAGAAACATCATGCAATAACAAGAACAGAGTCAGTAGCTAGTGAACACGGTAGTCACATAAGTCGATTTCAGTAACTTAGTAGTAGAGAAAAGGAGGGAGTATCAAATAGCATGCAAAGTGGTCAAGTGAAAAGACCTTATAGAAAAGTTTAGCAGGAAGTCAAAATCACATAAAGAAACAAAAGATTTCAAAATTCAGTCGAGCACATATGAAACAACTCGAATAGGTCTAAAGCAAATTAGGGATTTGAAACCAATCGAATTCAGAGCATGACGAACAAGTAAATCACATAGCAGGTAATCTCAGAACTCGAATGAACCCCAAATTTTAGGGTTTTCACCATCAGTCGAGTATAGAGATGAAAGACAAGTAAATCAGACAGAATACTAACAAAATAAATTCAGAAAATCTCAAAAAGGAACTAAGACCTTTAACATGCACATTCTAGCAGAAGAACAACACAAAGACACACGTTAAAAATCAGGGAAAGCTTCGAAATAACTTAACAAAACCCTAAATCGGAAAGAGAAAGGTTCTGAAGGTAAAGTTTTGAAAGAAACCTTGAAAAAACGTTCATAAGCTTAGAGTAAACACAGATCTAAAACAGATCTAAAAGAATCGGAAGAACCTCAAAGGTTAGGGTTTCAGAAGAAACCCAGATGGTGAGAAAGGCTTGGAAAAATATCGGTCTAGGCAGGAGAAGTCAAGAATCAGGCTTGAATAGCCATGGCTGGCCGGAGGAGATGACTGGAAACATCCATAAAACTGAAAACGAACAAAGTCTGGGCCAAGCTTCTTCAAGTCTAGCCTTGAAACTATGATAATCGAGCATGTAGGAGTCATAGGAGGTAGATACAAGCCTTCAATGGCTTTGGAAGTCATGGATTCGTGAGATTTTCAGGTGGTAGTTGAGGGCGGCGACTAGGGTTTGAGAGGGGATTGAGAGAGAATTGAGAGAGAAGGGGGGTTTGAAGGCGGCTGCAAATGAGAAATGACTAGGGTTTGGGGGTAATTGGGAATTAAAAAAGGAAAGATTTAATGGTGGCCGTTGATCATTTTGAAATGATCAACGACCTGGATTGAATGGGAATCCGGGCGGGTTGTTTAAAAAGGGTCGTGGGTCGGGTAGGCCTAGGAGGGCTGGGTGATTGGGTTTTAAAAATGGGGATCAAAATCAGGCTCAAATAAGGCTAAAATTGAAATAAACGGGGCTAACATTTAAATGGTCATTTTTCCTTTATTTGTTTTACAAAAAATAGTAGAATAATTTCTGAAAATAAATTAAAGGTACTAAAATGATTGATAATACGTAATTATCAAATTAAAAAATACTGGAGTCAATTTTATAATTGTAAACACAATTAAACCTTAAAAGAGGCTAATATTGCAATTATATGCAATTTAGCTTTTAAAATACTAAATAATTTTGTAAAAATTATGTTATCTATATTTTAGTATAAGTATGAGAGTCCAATAAATAAATCACCAAAATGATAATTTTGGGAGTAATTATTGGGCTTTTCTGGATAAAATGGGGCAATAAATTGATTTAAAAATCTTTTAAAAATTAAGGAAAAATAATAAAATATTTGGACATACCTATATATGCATACATATGCTATTTTGAAAGTATTTTGCATATTAAAATATATAGGGAAAAATTGGGTATCAACATGGATTATAGCACACGAAAATCTGGGAATCATCCTGAACTCATGTTTTATGGCCTTAAAACGCCAAAAAAAACAAGGAACAATCATGGCTAAGCAATGACTATTGTTCATTAGATCGTTTTTTATAAATCCGCAAAGTTTTAGGAGATTCGAGGCCGGTCGCCCAAATTCATGTAGATGGCGTGGCTATAGCACACGAAAATCTTGGAATCGTCGTGAATTCTTATTTTATGGCCCTAGAATGCCAAAAACGAGGAACGGTCATGATGAAGAAATGTATATTGTTCATTAGATCGTTTTTTATAGGCCCGTAAAATTTTAGGAGATTTGGGACAGTTACCCAAATTAATGCAGATGGCGTAGACTATAGCACACGAAAATGTGGGAATCGTCATGTATTCTTCTTTTATGGCCCTAAAACGCCTAAAATGAGGAATGGTCGTGGCGAAGCGATGACAATTATTCATTAGGTCGTATTTTATGGGCCCGCAAAATTTTTGGAGATTCGGGGTCGGTCGCCCGAATTCATGCAGATGGCGTGAACTATATAGCATATGAAAATCTGGAAATCGTCCTGAATTCCTATTTTATGGCCCTAAAATGCCAAAAACGAGAAACTATCACGGCGAAGCCCCATTGTTAGCTAACCAAAGTACCTTTAAGGGAAAATGACACTATATACGCTCTCAAAATAATAGCCGAACAAATATGTATTTTTGTATATTTTTTGTATATATATACATTTTTATATGTTCTATATTAAAAAATATACAAATTTTATATTTGCCCTACCTTTAATGCCAATAAAACCAAAGGCCATGGCACGAAGTTACGATCCTTAAGGGGTTTTAAAGGATTTGGTTGACATGAGCACAGAAATAAACAATGTCACGAAATGAAAAAGAAAAACCAAGATTTGAGCATAAATTTCTCATCTCTAAATGTTGTCATTTTACATATATAAACTCCAAGCCACAAATACAACCTTTGGCAAAAAAAGGAGTCTGGTAACAGTGACAACAACAACAAAAACACCCTTCTAACTGAGAATCAATTCAATTACACAAAAGACTAAAGAACCAAAAATAGGACAGAAAAAGAAATTGATGAAGATGGAGTAAAAAGAAGTGGAAAAGAATACAAGATATAATTGAATAAAAGGACAGGTAGTATGTATTAATTGCTATTGTAAGAAATGCCTTCTCCTATTTACGAGACAAGGATAGTAATGTGGTCTTCAAACTTGCTGAATTCACAGATGTTTCACTAGTTCTCCGCTGCTTGCCTGGCCAAATGACGGTCATCCACGTTCTTTGCTACATGCTTTCTCTTTCCCCGAGAACTACGTTTTCTTGATCGTGTTTTTGGTGGGCGCTTCTCGGTGTGTTCTTGCATAGTGACCAACTTTTCACCGGAGGGGAGCTCTGGCGGAGCATCTGGCCATGGCGTTCGTTTTGCTGGGACAGTCACATCTAGTGGAGGGTCGATGATCCATCTGCATTTTGGATAGGAATTAGTGATATTGCATTGAAGTGAAAGTAACCAATATGTCTAGCTTAAGCTACATAATCAAAGCACATGCATAGTAATGTGTCCCACGGCACTAATGCTGTTTGTACTGCTGTTGATCATCTTATAGGTATGAGGATTATGCCCCCATTTACATTATTTCACGAGAATGGGTAAGTGCGGAACTTAATTTTGAGCTAGTCTCTAAGGTCAACCACACCAAGTGTTAGAACTTTTGAAGTCTTCTTCATCACTTAGCAACAAATATAGCTTGTCCACTTGCTCCCTCGTTAAAGTCCTACTTAACAAACTAAACATGCCTTACACCTCTAAATTTTCTTCCTTTTTCTCAATTTCCTGTTTGTTGTTATCTAGTCTATCTAGTGCTAACTGCTCCTTTATTTTCTCTTAGTTTCCCTTGTGAATGTCTCATTTCAAAACATTCTTTTTTTCTTTAATAACAGTAGTGTCCTGGCCAACTTACGCGCACCTCGAGCAATTCCACATGGCATCTGCTACCTCCCACCAGCAACAAATACCAGGTAATTTTGTCCACCAACAACCAAACTTAGATAAAGCAGGGCAGCTCGGTGCACAAAGCATCCGGCAGTCACGCAACATCCACGGAATGCCATCTTCGGTGGATGCGCCCCTTCACTTAAAGGCGGATAGGGCACTGAGCCAACCTTTTAGATTGAATAAAGTTACTAAGCTAATCACCTCACCTCTCTTTCTTACCCACCCTTATTAGTAGTAGGCAAGCTTTCTTTCTCGCCTTTCTTCCAGCTGGCCGCACCCTAAGGAGTGTGATGTAGACAGCCTACCCTAACGCAAGCATTAGTGGCTGCGTCCACGGCTCGAACCCGTGACCTATAGGTCACTAGGCCACACCCTTGGGTGCCTCATTTCAGGCCATTCTTTCCTCATCTCTCATTACTCCTTACGGGAAGAACGCACATATTGTAAAGCTGATCAAGGAAAAAAAATTGGACTAGTAGTAACAACTCGTCTTTAGTAATTTTTTTGATCAGGTAAGGTAACAACTCGTCTATAGTAATTTATCTTAGTCCACACATTCATCATCCAATGTTCGCCTAATAATTGTAAAACTTGTAACTGGAAGCTCTAAGCTCTTGGTTTCAAGCTAACAAAACAGGTTTGTTAATGACATTACTGAAAGCTTCGAAGCTATCCATTGATAGCATCTAACACAGATTTCCTGCTTATCTACACACTAGTACGAAGCAAATTTTAAAATGAAATGTATTTTTAGTAGGATATGTCATCTTTGATACTAACGAGCACGTTTGTTAAGGACATTACTGAAAGCTTCAAAGTATCTCTGTCTAGACAGCATCTAACCCAGATTTCCTGCTTTCATCTATACTAGCACAATTTACGAATCACATGTAACATGAAATGCACTATGATTATGCATTATATTATATTTGATACTTCGGAATCAGAGAAGATTATTAGGGTATTTAATTGCCAAAGTTAGGCACTGAATACTCGATAGAGCTAACAAATAGCCAAACTTCTGGAATATGCAACGAGTTCAACACTGGCTTCTTTTTTTAATGAGTTCAAACCTCGCTAACAACTTATATTCTAAAAATGAAAATATAGCTCAACATTTACAAAGATTTCCTCCCAGATGTGATTCACCTTTTTACTCGAGCAAAAATAGATCAGGAAGAGACCAAGCATGTAGAGTCGGGACTCGGGACTTCCCAGTGATAAATTAAATATAAAAGAAATAACAATCGGAGCTACTTAAAGTGCAACTCACACCTTTTTCATCTTTAAAATGCAACTTAGAACTTAAACACTAACTGAATGAATAACAGGATACAGATGGAAATATGAGGGATATAATCGATTTAGTGCTGAAAACCATAAATAGAATAGAAGATGTCAAAGTAACATAGGCTCCATCGCACAAATAAATAAAAAACCTTATTTAAGCCTAAATAACCCTACCTCCACACCATTGATACCTAGCAACCCAACACTCGTTGTAGTCAAACTAAGTCCAATACAGTTACCATTTAACTGTCACAAACAGCATAGTTCATAACCAAACTAACAAAGATATAAACAACAGTCGCATAAGAGATGTCATCTAGACTTCAATAATATATTATGTCATTATGGCATCGTCAAAGAAAACTAAAAAATTCACCGACCTAAATCATTATTGCGTGGACGGCAGAAATTATTCATGACAAGAACTCACTCAAGGCTCCACTTCTATCAACTAGGGTCACCTTTTTCTTTCTCACTTTCAAAATTGATCTCTAACAGTGAGATCAAAGTTTGAATCAATCTGCTAACATGTAATAAGCTATTCACTGTATTGCAAAAGAAAAACAAAAAGCTAGCTACTAGATTTCTCTAACAAAAGATCAACAATTTCAGGAGAAAATAGTCGGGATGTTTTCATTAATGTAATTCTTGCAATTGGAGCAATCGTGCTCAGGAAAGAGTAAAGCCAATTGAGCTAACGAAGAAAACACCAACTCTCCTGAGTCATTTCTAAAATTCAATAGGCATATCAATTAAATCATGAACATGAAACCATAAAATAACCCACTCTTGGGATATTCACTGAAGAAAGCGGAGCTTTATATGCTGATTCCTCCACCCTCTGAAGCCCCACGGCAGCATGAAGACATACACAGACATCCCTAGTGGCACCAAAACTACGACGTTTGACCAGATTTTACCAAGAGCAACCCAACCCAAGCAACCAACTGATCAGTAAGGGGATTACATGACCTCCTGATCTTCGGACCCACTATCTTATTAATACGGGGGGGATTTGGGGATCATTGATAGAAAGACTCTTTATCCTTACCAATCAAAGAAAAGGACGAAGGGAAGGGAAGGAATATAAAAAAAATCATACTACTAGTCTCTTCAGATCAAAATTCGTCCTATTACTATTAATTCCTAACTTTATTAAGTTATTCTGACACCAGTCCTATTTCTCCTGCTGTTTCATGGCTTTGCACTAAATTATACGCAACAAGATATGGCACCGTAAGAACAACAACAACATACCCAGTATTATCCCACACTGTGGGGTTTGGGATATGGCACCGTAAGAACATTATCAAAAAGAAAACAGATACGGCAACCTACGAGGATTTGTCATGCTTCAATAACATATGACAATCTTGAAACAAGCACGGCCACAATTATGGCTAGGTGATAAAAAACTTACAGAAAGTGATAAAGAAATGTTAGAAACAACAAACATAATATTCAACGCTAAGAATATTCAAAAAGCGACGCTACATGTAGTCAAGATAGCGCTAGACAACTAACCTGGCAGGGAATTTGCTGTCTGCCCGTGCTTCAACGCGGAGCCACCACAGCATAATTTTGCGCCCACAACTTCCGAGAGGCTCCACCATTGAAGGATCCTTCAGCAAAGATAATGGGTTCTCAACATCCTCCCTTTCCCCCATTACAGCATCCAAATCCTTAACCCATTCAGGCTTATCTTCCGCATCTTTCCAGACCAATCTGGAATTCAACACAAAGCCAGCCCATTCAAGCTTCCTTGGCAGCACAACTGCCCTATCACCAATGAATCTGGCACTCTTCTCCAAGTAGGGGGAAGAATCAAAAGTGTGCCAACCAACAAGATGGTCTGATGAATTACAAGCGGGACCTTGAACAGGGAATTGCAAATTCCTCTCTTCCTCTTTTTGAACTGTCGACAACTCCTCCTCAGAACCACCCGAATGAGCAAGAATGCCCACCGACAGAGCGCCAATCCATTTCACTTTTTGGATCTCATCAAATATCTCTAAACTATGCATATTACTATCATCAGCAAATATCACAATCCCATCCAGCTTCTCTTCTCTCACATATCTGTTCCATCACACAAACACAAACCACACTATCATGTTACAGTTCTAAAATTATTCTATACCACCTACAAAAAACACAGTACAGGTGTAATCAGGCGGAATTCAATTTTTAAAATTCTTAGCACTGACCTCACTATACTTCAAAATTATGGGTTCAGAATCTAATATTTGTTGGAATTCTATCTTTCTTCACATATATATCTATGTTCCACGTAAAATACTAGGTTCGATTGAATCTAACACTACATCCGCCATTGCGGGTGTTAAAAGTGAACAGCTATTAAGCAGAAACAAACTTCCATTACCTCAAAGCGCGAAGTCTCATTTTAGCCTCTAATTTATGGCGATCTTCCCATGAAAGAGGCATCTTCTCGCGTAATCCAATATGAATAGTCTTCTTCAAACCCGATTTAGCTATCAACGAGGCGGTCTCATTAGTTGCTCCTCCAGCTTCCACCACAATCCACACAACATTATAAGGCACATTCATCAAAGAATGCATCACACCAGTAAGATGCAAAGTCTGAAAAGTCCTCACATATGTTGGTGTTACAACAATCACATCCCTTGGACTCTTAACACCATATTGCAACTTCTGTTCCCTTTGAACTATCTCCATTATCTTATGTGCCTGCATCACCTCAGTAGCATTCGGATGGGGCCACGGCCGTATTAATATCCCGTGCCGCCCCACCACCACCCTACTACTACTACTCCCCCTCACCACCGCAACCTCCGCCGCCGTCCCCGCCGTGCCATTACCGGAAAATGACATCATCTTAGCCGGATCATGAAATAAAACACTGTTTGGAGCTGACGATGAGCTGTTATTAGTGAACAAAAGGAAGAACACTAAGCGTGAAAACCTGAAACCCAGAACTAAACTGATCAAACAGCAAACCCCATGAAGCACAAGCCAGAAAATAGTCGCCGGAGACTTAACAGACCCATCTGACGGCGAATCTAACGGCCCTCTAAAGCTGTTGCTCCGGCGACCTTGTTGTAACGCCGCTAACTGTTTCATTTTTTAGTATAAAATTCAAAAGGGTGTCAAGATCTTGAAGAATCCTGAATTTTTATGAAGAAAAGAGTGGTCTTTAAGATTTTTTGAAGAGAAAAAGCGTTAGTTGGGGAAAGTGTTTGGTGAGAAGTTAAAAGGGTTTAATCAAAGAGAAAAAACAAAGAATGTTACTTTAAGCTTAAGAATCTAAAAGGGGTTGCTTACTAACTATGTTTTTATTATATTTGAATTTCAACGATTGAAAATGACGCCATGAACAAACAGTGGAAGCTGAGAGAAGCTTCAGATGAAGAAGAAAGAAATTGACTAAAATGGATTCGGGTCACAGGTAGATCCGAATATGAGGGATGTTAAGACAGGGGAGAAAGAAAGGGGAGAAAATCTAGGGGGAGTAGAGGAAAGGGTATTTTTGGAAATGTGTATGTGAAATTATTACAAAAAATAAAATTTGGAAAGTTGTTAAAGCGGGGTTTTTTAAATGGCAGAATAGCCTAAATGGCACCTGTACTTCACCCATCTTGTCATGCCGGTCCCCAAAGTTAGACATTTGCCAACTGAACACTTATATTCATTCAAAACGTGAATAATAAACGCTTATCCAACGTAGCTGCCAGTGCGTGTATGACAATCGCTTACACGTAGGACGCCACGTCAATAATTAGAAGACCACGTAGGCTCCAAGTCACACACCATGGCCAAATAGGATTAAAATCGGCCCAAGATTATTTAACCCCCAAACCCACATTTGCCCCTTATTTTATAATTAACCGCGTAGTTAGGGCTTAGATAGTATCGAACAACAGTGAGTGTCTCCTCTCTTCTCTTCTGTGATTTCTCTGATGAGGTTATTCTTCACTTTCCGACTTCAGTTCTTTCTCGATTACCAAACTGGCTGATAAAGACTCCCCAAACTTGCTGAAAATTACTCCCACTAAGAGACAACATTCTCAAGCTTGTCAAATTACCCAAAATTGTGGAATCAAACCAGAAAACCTATTCCCACCAAGGTCAAGTATCCCCAATGAAGCAAGATTCATTATACTCTCATGAACTTCACCAGTTAAGGTACTGTTAGCCAATCTAAACTCAATGATCCTAATAGCATGAGGAGCATTGACAGATGACCCATTACAGAAAAATGATGCAGGGACCACCCCAGATAGTTGATTTCGCAACAGCGAAATTACTTGTAAACTAGAAATTGAACCAATTGTAGCGGGGATTAATCCCTGCAGATTATTATCACCAGTGCTTAAGTGTATTAATGAGGATATGTGAGCTTAAAATTGATTCGGGATGTTGTTAGATATTACCTAGATCTGGAAACTTTGCACATTATAGCTGCGACAATTTTCTAATGGAGGTTTGAATTGGAATGGCGGCAGTAGCTTATTTGTTGGAGGAGAAGCAGAAAAAATCGACTTTTAAAACAAAAGGAGATGGCAAAAATTGATGGGCAACGAAGAATCACAGGAAAATAAAATTCTATTTTTTCACTGTTGAAGCTAACAAACAAAGAAGAAGGCATCGGATTTGCTAAATTTAGCTTCTATATTGTTCAACAATGGAGAATAAGGTAGAAAGAAGAAGATGGTTGTTAAATAGGCTAATTTATTACCTTTAGGGCTTTTTTAAATATCTTCACGCCCCTTACAAGCGTGTGAATCACGCACTGAAGCTACATATGACACATAGGATAAGCCACGTTGGATAAGCGTTTATTATTCACGTTTTGAATGTGTATAAGTGTTCAGTTGACAAATGTCTAACTTTGGGGACCGGCATGACAAAGTGGGCGAAGTACAGGTGCCATTTAGGCTATTCTGCCTTTTTAAATAATAAAACTAATGATGGGTGATTATTTTTTCTCCTAATTAATGGTGTGATTAATTAAACAAATAATTGTGCCACTTAAAATGCTCAATATTATTAGTGTACTTGCTGTTATGTGTTAATAAATAATAATTTCTTGGTCGGGGAATCAGAATCCAAAAATTACACTCGCATTATTTTACTCTATGTGATATTATATTTTTTAAAATATTTTTAATTGTTAATTATTACTTATGATATAATATCCAAAACATATAAAATTTATTTCAAAAGTATAAATAATTTATATCTAAATTTACTTCAAAAAATTAAGTAATTTGATTTTCATGATACTTCACATAAGATAAAATTAAGAGTTCACTTTTATTACTACCTTATTATGTCTTCCTTCCCTTGGTAAGTGTCACAATTGATGACCAGCTTACTTTAGAAAACTATTTCAAAAAATCATATTACTTTATATATAATTTAAGTTTAAGTCATGTAATATATTAATTCAGAAAATTGAGATGAAAAGAGGAGAAGATCCATGGGAAGAAAAGGGCACTTTCCGATATTCAGTCATAAAGTTTTAATTTGTTGTTTGTTCCGTCGTTCGTATTTATTATTTTTTAATTTTCGGTATATTAAAGAAGCGAACGAAATAAGTTTTTTGTGGTGACATCAGAATTTGCGCCTACAGCGAAGTGCTGTTATAGAGAACATATAGTACAACATAACATGAAAATTGTTTCCGAAAAAAAACTTGGCTTTTATAGTGAAGTGTTGTTATATACGGATGTTGTTATAGAGAGGTCTGACTGTATTATATCTATTTAGGAGCAGTCCATTAGTTTTTTTGATCCCACTCGATTTTTTTTTTAAATGTGAATTATTATGAAATTTGAAAAGTTGTTAAGGTGGGATTTTTTGTAACCAAACTAATAATGGAACTTATGGCTTATGGGGTGATTAAACAAGTAAATAATTGCGCTACTAAATAATCTTAACAAAATAAGTAAGTATACTTACTACTATAAATAAATTATGTCCAGATCCATTGACTATATGAGCAAGAAAATTAGTACTACTATTTTTCCCCCAAAAATTCATAGTTATATTCATTTATTTATTTACATGCATCTTAAAGTTCTCTTTTTCCCCCTTAATATATCATATTATATAATACACGTTCTTAATTATTATTTTTCCACGGGTAGTGAATATAATTAAGTAATTAGGAGTACCTATTCTATAAAAAAAAAAAAAAAGACAGTGTCTGAAAAATATTGTATTGGAAATTAATTTGATTGCACCCTATAGGTTATATACCATTAATGTTGAGTACTAGACAATGATTTTTATTTATTTATGAATAATTATTAGTCACGTTGTGCTTCCCTCCTAGTCGTAATAATTATCTTTAATATCATGAGCGATACGGAAATAGATCGAGTAATCTGTTTCTTTAATCAAGAAAAAACATTTCTAGTTTGTATGATCCAATCATTGATCGCGTTTTACTTAAAAAGATAACACTGTGATTTAATAAATGAACAGCTGAAATATTTTTAATTGTCGAGGATTATAATTTAGAGGAAATTGGTGAGAGTTTTAACATAGTAACGTGAGTTCGATTCTAATTATTTCTCTATCTCAGTCCCCTTCTTTCCCTTATGTAATTGTTAAAGAAATAATTAGAGGGTGCAACAACAATAAACGATCCTGTAAAATTCCACAAGTGAGATCTGGGGATACTAGTGTTACGTAGACCTTACCCCTTCCCTCAGGGAGTAGAGAAATTGTTTCCGATAGACTCTCGACTCAAGAAGATGAAAAGAGATAATATATCAGTACCATCAACAAAAGAAATAATGACAACATCATAGGAACCAGGAAATAGATGAAAAGCAAAAATAATAACCAGTAGATAAGGCCCGACACTACAAAAACGAAAGAGTAGTGTGAACACAACATTGACCACTAGCAGACTATGATAAAATCCTATCAGACTAGCCTCACACTTGTACGAATTAGAAATATGCTCAACTACCTCCTAACCTACAATCTTAATGCCCGACCTCCACAGCTTCCTATCAAGGGTCATGTCTTCGGAGATCTGAAGCCACACCATATACTGCCTGATCATCTCTCACCAATACTTCTTAGGCGAGAGGTGATCAGGCAGGATATGGCGTGGCTTCAGATCTCCGAGGACAAAATTAGAGGATGCAATGCTTACAAAATTTATTATTTACCAATCTAGAATTATTTAATCCTGAGGTATATCGATCATGTAATATATGAGTTCACGTGAACTCAATATTTTATGTCCAGGGTCTCATACTAACTTGAAGTCGTTATACGAACTCATAAACATTAAATTGTGAATTCACCTCTGTTTTAATCATTTGAGTATAGAAGTCAAATATGAAATTATTAATGACATATATTAGAATCAAATTGTGATATGTTTGGTGATTGTGCGTGGGCGCAACAAAATATTGAAGACAGGGATATTTGAGTCCATGAGAAGGACTGGCTAATTGCTCAAGAAAATTGTCAGCTTTGGCTCTTTCAAAATGGAGATTAAAGTAAATTAATTTTTACTTTTAATTTTGTTTTGGATTGTCAATTATTCTACTAGGACGAATTGGAAATAATTAAAAAAGGAAAAGCATTTAAATTAATGTTTGGACATTCTCATTTCATTATTATTCAACAGTTAGTAGCAGGGACGGATCCAGCCTTTTTAGTATCGGGTTCAACTGAACCCTGTACTTTCGTCAAGGAATATGAATTTATGTGCAAAAATAAAATTAAAAAAAGAATTTATGTGCAAAAATAAAATAAAATTATATAAATAATTGATATGAAGCCATAACTTTAAAAATATAACGGGTTCAATGCTAAAAATATTGAAGGTTGAACTCATAGAGTTTAAATCCTTAATCCGCCTCTCTTAATAGATACTGATAGATACAAGAATATAAATCCCTTCTTTATCTCATGAATTTGGAGTAATATCTAAGTGAAGCTTTTGTTTGTCCTCACTTGACACTAATTTCAAAAAGAAAAATAAAAACTATATTTCAGTTCTTGAATTTATTATTAAGTGAAATTATGCACAATTCTAGTTATAGATTATGAAGTTGTGTAGTCAATTTTCACTCAAAAATTAATCATCATTGATTAGCAATTCAACCTTATGATAGTAATTATTACTTCAAACTTAGTCTCCAAATTGTTTGTACACACCTATTTCAGTTTAGAAATTTGTGCTCGAGAGATAGTTGTTCATACACTAATAAGGGATATATGGATTCTCGAGAAAAGCCGTGATGCCCCCCGCCCGGATCCCATGAGTGAATCGAAAGTTTGCAAATACGGAGAAACCCCTTGATATTTAGTTATTTACCAAACTAACTACTAAAAAATTAGTACCTAGCTAGAAATTACTTCCTCCGTCCATATTTACTTGTCAATTATTAATTTGACACGTTCCTTAAATAATAAATAATATAATAATTTGACCATATTACTTTTATTTATTATATGTTTAAAAATGAATTAGAAATAAATAGTATACTTAATAAGAAGAGTAAAATAGGTATAAAATAATAAATTGTCCATTACTTTTCCAAATTTAACAAAGAACAGTTTTACAACACTTTTTCCTCCTCAGATCTATTCCAAATCTGCTGTATTTCCTTATGAAAAAGCTAATAAGTTATAAAAAAATTCTTCAACAATTCAAAACATTAATTTTCTGCTGATGAGCTACCAAAAATTGTGAAAAATTCTCCCGCAAAGAAAGCTGAAGGCCTATCGGAAACAACTTCTCTACTTGCATAAGGTAAGGGTAAGCAGGGGCATAGCCAGTATTTCAAACCCGTAACCGACAATGTGGCTCCCCCTCTGGGGTTAAGGTAACTATCTTTTTCGTACCCTACTTGTGAAATAAGATTGAATTTTATTGTTGTTGTCGTCGTCGTCGTCTTCTGCAGAGAAAATAGTAATTACTTTTCACCTATGGACCTAAGTTTTTTCCCCTATAAATATCCAAATTCTTATCAATATCACTTGCAATCAACATTTACATATTCTTGCCCATATTTAATTACATAAATATAGGTCAAAACACTATCTTCATATCTTATCTCATATCTTGTAAAGTTACCATATAAACTCTATTTACCAAACTAACTACTAAAAATTTGATATTTCCCAAAATAAGACATATTTCCTGAGAAAATTATTTTCTTCCCTATCAAAAATTCTGTTTTAATTATTATTTAAAGGAAAAGATCCCAAATATTTATCAACCAAACCATAGTGTAAACGAACTTTTCACAAGACACCAATGGCGATTCCCGCCATTTCTCTACCAACTGTCACAACTACCATAACTGCAACTTCAAGCTTCAACAAGCTTAACAAAACACCTCCAAAACCCTTCAACACAAATCTCAAATCCCTCACTAAATCCGGAAAACTAAACGATGCTCTTCTCCTATTAGAATCCCAGAAAAATTCTCAACCCGAAAACAAAGAATGTTATTTGAATCTCCTCCATGCATGCATTTCACAAAAATCATTAGAACATGGTCACAGGCTATATCTTCATCTTCTTTTAAATCCAAACAGAAGTAAATTGCTTAATGACCCTTTAATTTTATCTAAGTTAATTACCCTTTTCTCTGTTTGTGATCAGTTAGATGAGGCTCGTCGTGTTTTCGTGCACCACGGGCTTGAAAACGAAGACCAACCCGAATCAGTTTGGGTTGCAATGGCAATTGGGTATTCTAAAAAAGGGTTTTTTAGGGAAGCTTTGTTGATTTATTGTCAAATGTTGTTTAAGTCCATTGAACCGGGGAATTTTGCGTTTTCTATGGCTGTGAAAGCTTGTTCGGGACTTTCAGATTTGAAGGTCGGTAGAGGTATACATGCCCAGATTATTAAGGCTGTTAAAGAACCTGATCAAGTTGTGTTCAATGCTATTTTGGGAATGTACAGTGAGTGTGGGTGTTTTGAAGATGTGTTGAAGGTGTTTGAGGAAATGCCTGAGAGAAATGTTGTAAGTTGGAATTCGTTGATCGCGGGGTTTGTTAAGAAAGGACAGGTTTTTGAGGCATTTGAGACTTTTAGGAGAATGCAAAGAGATGGAGTGGGATATAGTTGGGTGACTTTTACTACAATTTTAGCTGTCTGTTCTCAAGTTACTTACCTTTATTATGGGAGAGAGCTACATTCTCAAATTGTTAAATCAACTAAAGTTCCGGATCTTGTTTTATTAAACTCACTTTTGGATATGTATGCGAAATGTGGATCTATGGAGTATTGCAGAAGAGTGTTTGAGAAAATGAAGTACAAGGACATAACATCGTGGAATACTGTTATCAATGGGTATGCGATTAATGGTTTAATGGAAGAAGCAATGAAGTTGTTTCATGATATGGTCGGTAGTGGAGTTAGGCCGGATGGGGTGACATTTATCACCTTGTTGTCTGGCTGTAGCCATGCTGGGTTGGCGGACTTAGGCGAGGAATTGTTTGAAAGCATGAGTGGAGATTTTGGAATTCGTCCGTCCTCAGAGCATTATGCTTGTCTTGTGGATTTATTAGGTAGAGCTGGGAAAATTAAAGAGGCACTTCAAGTAGTGGAGAAAATGCCCGTCAAGCCTAGTGGAAGCATTTGGGGCTCACTGCTCAATTCATGCAGACTTTACGGAAATGTCTCTCTTGCAGAACTTGTGGCAGAGCAGCTATTTGAGATGGAACCTAACAACTGTGGAAATTACGTGATACTATCAAACATTTATGCAAATGCAGGAATGTGGGAGGGAGTTAAAAAAGTGAGGGAGATGATGGAAAATAGGGGAATCAAAAAGGAAGCCGGATGCAGCTGGATACAGGTTAGAAATAGAGTACACAAATTTATGGCTGGTGGCGGTTTTGAATTTCGTAATTCAGATGAATACAAGGAAGTATGGGATGAATTATCAGAAGCTATAGACAAAATGGGGTATAAACCTGATACGAGAGTTGTGCTTCATGATGTAAACGAGGAAACAAAAGCAGCATGGATATGTGGGCATAGTGAACGGCTTGCTGCAGTATTTGGTCTGATTCATACTGGTTCTGGTATTCCAATTAGGGTGACAAAAAATCTTCGAATTTGTGCGGATTGTCACTCTTGGATGAAGTTTGTGTCAGAAATAGCGAGAAGAAAGATTATAGTGAGAGATACAAATCGGTTCCACCATTTTGATAAAGGTTTATGCTCTTGCAATGATTACTGGTGATTCTCATAGTTGTTATTCTGTAAATAATCCCTTTAAGATCTTTTTTTCTGAGCTACACATTTATGTCATTTGTATGAGAATTGAATGTCTTGCTGAGAAAATGTAGTTCTTTGTTTTCCTCTTTACAAATTGAAATGAGTTTGTGAACCCAGAATATAGCTCTATATGGAAGAAATACACAATCCACATTACCTGCCGCTGGGTAATAGAAGTGTGACCACCTCATCTAAAAGATGTTAGAGAGGAGACACTTTTATTTATACTTAATTATGTCTTCAATACACTCTCTCATGTGGGAGGCTGATTCTTCTTATGGACCCAGCATCTGAAAATTCTTTTTGATAATGGGTGGTGGGTCCGTCTGCTTAATACAACAACAATAACAACTACCCCCATCTCATCTAAAAGCTTAAGCTGCTAGAGATGATACAGTTTTATTTATTTTATTATGTTTTCAACAAATAGTTCCTTTTTTATTCTCCTCTACGAGCCACATTAAGGAAATGCCAAAATTCTTCAAAATAATTAAGGAGTAAATCTAATAGACTTTATACGCCAAGATGAATTGATTAGATAAGAAAAGTTGTGATATGTGCTTCTGTAAATCTGCTTGGCTTAACTTTCAGCTTTGCTTTCTGCTTCACTTCGAATGTTTCCAATCTGTACATGAAGAGTTAAACTTCATTTCTCTTCCAATTAATAAACATCATCAAAGTGTCTATACCGGACCAGCACGGGAAAGTACTTGGTGAAGCCACTTGGTTAATTGGAGCTATGTAGCATGTGGAATGGCTGATTACTAACCTCTTGACGGTAAGAACAACTTTTATGTTTCCACTTCTGACTTGAACTGGAAAATAGACAACCAGATTGCTGGTATAAAAGAATGAGGGGAGAAAAGGAAATTTCGGGAGTTCACACATAAATCCCAGTAAAACGAAAGGAATGCAAAGGAGAACCAACTCAGAGTTATTAGCATCTCTCGTGTCAGCGTTCGCGATGGTTATTTTCCCTTAAAATGTGTC
>NW_017670419.1:628261-634806 GCF_001879085.1 Nicotiana attenuata
CCCCCCCCCTCTTATCCGGTCTGTTCAGAGAGATAAGAGTGACTATCTAGCACCCTGCACCTCCTTTGCATCTACTTTTAGAAAGTTATGTATACCTGTGACATTGCTAAGGACTTGTGGGGACTGCTTTGGAGCAAAGCATCCTCTAGATGTCCCCAAACAATTGTAAGGGGTTGAAGTCTCATGGGATAACACTGCAATAAATAAGACGCTTATCCCATGCATACTTTATGCCTTGAACTTACCTTGTTTATTTTGTCATACAGAAGTCCAGCTTTGAGCAGTAGATCATCTTGCTTATATTTAACATAATTATTTTTATTGTTTATTATAGTATACGATGATATCAACAGCAGTAACACAGTCACCATACTGCATTGTTATTTGTTGCCACGTGGAAGATTGTCATATGACTTTGAAATTTGAGTATTAGTGTACGCAGAAGTTTTACAAAATTGCATTTTCTACATGAAGAATTGAGGTTGAATTTTATTTTGAACGGAGTCGAGTTCAAGCTCATCATTTAATAAGACACTCTAACAGTGAAGACAGCAATTTTCTCATTGCTTCTGCAATGATGATGGAGTTCTAGTTTGCATAGTCAGTCATGGATATGAACCATGAAAACTTAAGGCTTGTATAACTTAAAGAGTGGTCATTTTGCCCTGTAGCATACTTTCCATGTTTTTTCAGATTCTGTGGTGCCAGCATAATTTTCAGGTCTAAAGCATACTCTTATGTAGCTAGCGGCCAGTGAAATCAGAAAAAGTATTGGTTGCGTTAGAAGCTGATGATCCAGTAGTTATGGATGAGTCCGCTGGTGTACTCTTATCCATGCTAATGACAGTAGGCCTGCTAGGAGTTCGCGCGTATGTGCTACGATCACTTAATAGCATGACAACAACTTCAGACATGGTTGGCCTAAGATTTGCTGGTGATTGTGTACACATTAAGGCAATCTCTATGATTTTCTTCGCTTCTTGTTCATTGTATTCACTGGGGTCTAAAGTCTCATCCACCAGTTTTTCTGGCATGCCAGTTTCATGAAGTTTCCACGCCTAATTTCACAATAGCACAGGTACATTTAGAATGGGACAGAGAAGTTGGAAGAAAATACTTAGTAAAATATGAAAGGAAAGTGGAATTTGAAAATGAAAACAGACCTTTTCAAGGAGATATTCAGTGACAGGCTCAATTTGCATATCATTGCTCCTCCGGCCACTGATTATTTCAAGAACGACAATGCCAAAGCTATAGACGTCGACTTTCTCTGTTAGATGTCCATGAATTGCATATTCTGGTGCAGTATATCCCCTGTTTCAATTAGTGTTCATCGAGTTGTTCTCATAATGCCTTTAGTGATATCAGGAAAGAAACTCGAGCAGTCAAATTGACTTACAAGGTACCAGCAAACTTAGTGCTGACATGACTCTGATCCTCAGGTAAAAGTCTTACAAGCCCAAAATCAGCAATTTTTGGCTGAAATTCGTCGTCTAGTAGAATGTTGCTGGATTTTATATCTCTATGGATGATGCAGACGTGGAATTGCTCGTGCAGGTAGGCAAGGCCCCGAGCTGTGCCAAAGATTATATCAAATCGTTGCTTCCAGTTGAGCACCCCTCGTTTGTCGCCTGCAAAACATTGAGAGGTAAGATTATTTTAAATTTTCTTGAACATAATGATTTGACTTGGACAAAAATACTAAGCTGGATAAACAAAAAAAATCAACCATATAAGTATCTCTCAAGACTGCCATTTGCCATGTATTCGTAAACAAGTAGTAGGTCTGCTCCTTTGTTAGAACACCCCAAGAGACGGATGAGATTGCGATGATGGACATTACTGATAAGCCTAACTTCAGTCTCAAAATCTGCCTTTGCTCTGCTAGAAAACATTGCTAGTTTCTTAACAGCAACTACATGTCCATTTTTCAAAGTGCCCTGTTCAATAACATTAGAATCGTCATTTCAGTTAAATTAATTGGATAAATGAATAGAAGTCAGTTCAAGATTATCTAGTCAATTTGATTGAGATAAGGATCTTCAACTGTTTCAGTGTTACCTTGTATACATCACCAAAACCACCTTCACCAAGTTTATTACTTTCATTGAAATCTTGGGTAGCAATTTTTAGGTCCTTGAATCTGTAGCTCACTGGACCTCTCAGCTCAGTTGCTCCCAGTATATTACCTGAACATGAGCTACTATATCAGTTACGATATAAATAAACGGATGAAAAGAAATCCCCACGTCTCTTTCTATAGTTAAGAGAAAGACATAGAAAACGTATTTAAGACTTTGAACTACAAAAGATTCTGAAGATGGTTGAGGGATAAAGAAGGTTAATTCAGAAAGTGATCGTCCAAATTTTACCTCTTTCAGCTGCCTTTGGTTTTCTAGAAAGTCGATACCATAAGAACAAAGCCAATACAATCAAAAGAAGTCCTACACCTCCAACTACACCCCCAATGATGGCCGCTTTCTTTTTGTTTGAACTTCCTGCATAAAGCACCACCACCGATTATAAATTTGTCTCATAATGAATTAACTTACTGGTAAGAGTCGAGGAAAAAGAGAGCTTCATTTCCTACCTCCTGCACCAAGGAATGGTGTGATATCTGTTGTCTTATTATCAGCGAAAAAGGCTCTATCCGAGTACCTCATAAAACAGGCTGCATCTACAGCTCTTCCTTCTGCATATTTAGGCAAGCAGCCTTCTATGTTTTTATATGCCACTGTCAAGCAATCTTGGCAGCCACTTTTAGTGATGGTTTCAGCACATTGTGCTACTCCATAGAGAGTAACACCAGCGACTTCCCTCTTCGTGGCTGCATAGAAGCCACTAATTCTTGGAGTCGCCATGCTAAGATCATTCAAGAGTTGTTGTGCCACAGGATTTAAAGCATTTGGCTGAGAAGCTGTTCGATTCCCACAAATTGCTGCATTTCCTGGAAGTGTAGTCTCTTGGTAGAAGTTGTTGCTCTCGTACCTTTGGACAAAAGGCATCAGTAGAGCAATGAGTCCATGTAAGCTATTAGAAAGATTTTACTCTCCCTTTGTATCTTTACATTCTAATACAAGCAGCCATTTTAATGAGTATGATTTAATAATTGGAAATTAGACTATCAAAGTGTTTGTGTTTTCCACCAGAGGAAATAGACTGCCTCAGAAAGTGGTCTTGACATTACAGTCTAAAAGGTAAGGAAAAGTTCGACTTTCCACAGTTTTTGAGTTTAAGTGACGATTTTATCTGAATCGAAGATTACCACAAGAAGATACATGATCTCATACCAAACAACTGGGAGACTGTTTATAGGTTAGTATTAGGGATTGTATGCAATCAAACAGTAATATAAATATTGCTGTTACCAGTAATCTTGACTCTTGAATGTTAGCAAACAACATCATATGAAGTATCATAATCAAGGGCTGCTGCATATCATTTAGCATAGTATTTGTTTTAGTTTCTTTCTTGAAGGGGAGCCTTGGCGTAACTGATAAAGTTGCTGTCATGTGACCGGGAGATCACATGTTCGAGCCATGAAAACAGTCTCTTGCATAAATGGAGCCGTGGAAACAGCCTCTAGCGGGAGCTTAGTGCATCGGGCTGCCCTTTTTTTTCCAATAGTTTCTTTCTTAATGGAAATTTTGAAGAAGAGGCCAAAATCTTGAAAAATTGATGTGAAAATACAAAGAGCAATTCCATAGATATTTCTTAATATAGTCGACTCCAACTAGTTTCGAGGCATAACTCACCTGAGGAAGCAACCATCATAGGTAACACGAGCACCATTAGCACCAGAGCAAGTTCTGATGAGAGTAACAGCAGTATCATAACAGGAGACACAATCAGCTTTTGACAAATAGCTTCTGCATTCAACCATAGCATAAACAGCCTGTTGTGTCGTGGCGAATCGCTTATCTTGATTAGATAACTGGTTTCTTAAATCATCAAAACTTGCATTAAGTCTTCTGAAAAAATCAGGTAAATTTGTTGCATTGTATTGACTACATCCTTTGCCTAACAGGTTGGTTTGTGGCTCGGAAAAAACCGGCTTCTGCATCGATAAACAACCGATAAACGCCACCGTGAACCACCAGCTCCACCACCAGACATAGCTAGTAGCCATGTCTTAGAGTTTGGTCCACAGAATTTTCAGGTAAGAATGCTATGGAAAGGACAAGATGTTTGAAGATGAAAGATATTCTTTTATATACAGCAGAAAATAATTCAACTATGTGTATTATGACAACATTAATGTATGTTCAATAATGTTGGACTATCTGCTGGAAATAGAGCTAAAAGATTAAAGTATTTTCTGTCTTTCTCCTTCTGTTTCTTCTTATGGATTTGATAAGAGTTTTTAACACAAATGGTCCCTGAAATTTGAGGGTAAGTCTATTTTAGTCTCTATTATATTACTTGAGCATATATGGTTCTTTAAGTTCAAAAAAGGCAAGCATCTTTAATCTAAAAGGCAGCCCGGCGCACTAAGTTCCTATTATGTGTGGGCTCCGGGGAAGGGTCGGACCACAAGGGCCTATTGTACGCAGCCTTACCCTGCATTTCTACAAGATGTTGTTTCCACAACTCGAACCCGTGATCTCATGGGAGATTCTCTTCCTCAATTTTAATTTTTCCTTCAATTCTACACTGGTCACACAAAAATCGAATAGAAAAAGTGTATCGGTAATGAAAATAAAAATGTGATGGGAAAAAAATGAAACTGGGCAAGTAGATCCCGATCACGATCGCTATATAACTTGGAACTTCAAAATTATATAGCATTTCCATTAGTTTTAAAGATCAATTTTAGGAGTTTCATGAGTTGGATCAGAAGTGCTCAACCTCTGTAAACTTAAAGGATCATATGCACTCAAAGTAATATAATATGGACAAAAATAGACTTATCCCAAACTTAAGGCATCATTTAGGGAAATATAAGAAAAAAGAAAAAGAGCCCATTGATTCAATGAATGATGGAAAACCACTCATTGCCTCAAAACTCATTTCTATATAATATACTCCCTCCGTTCACTTTTACTTGGCACGTTTTGACTTTTCACGGCTCTTAAGAAATAATAAATGAAGTGCATAATTTACCATGATACCTATATTAATTGATACATATTTTATTGTATTTGAAAAAATGATTTGACATGAGCTATAAATACTGTGGGTATAACAGAAAAAAAAATTGTCATTCTCTTAATATGCATAAAGTGACATAAAAATGAAAATCTATTTTTAGTATACATGTCAAGTAAAAGTGAACGGAGGGAATAGTATGATATAAATAAATGTACAGTCTGTTGGATTTCTTGGAAAGTTGACGTAATACTTCGGACACTTTTGGCAATTTACAATAATATTTTTTTTTGGGAGGTAAAAGAAGGAAAAAACTGCTGATTATAGAAAAAGCAATAATCAATTATCCTGTCTAAATGGAAGCTTACCTTCCCATTTATAACTCAGGAGCTCAAGATCTATTTAATAAAAATTCTTCTAAGTTTTGGTAATACACATAAAAGATTTAAGCAAAAGTTACTGAATTCACGTCAACCTATATATTATATCATAAATCTGCCCTTAACTCAAGCTCAAATCTATATAGTGAACAAAAATTATAATTAGTAATATCCATAGCATATTTATTAAAAAATTATTTAATTACAATAATCATAAGAGAATTTTGATTAAATTCATTATTTAATTGATGATTATAGTTTTTTTTGAGTAGTACTAACAAGTGTGGAATTGAAAAGAAATAAAATTAGTGCCTCTTGATTTTCTAATGTGACAAATATTTAAACATATTAGTAACCGAAGGAAAAGAAAGCAAAATCGATTTAGATAATAGCAACGAGCGAAATAGGAGCAGCAAAACAAGCATCGTGTTACTACGCGAAGCAGGCCAAATGTTGCACCCTAGATGACGAAAGTTCATTAGCAAAAAACATCAATAGCTTATGCCCTTCTCTGAGTAGCATGGGACATGCGAAATCCCGTGTGCCGTGTAGATTATTAAGGACCATCTTGCAATACTAAATAGTTTTGGGTGACCGCGAGGGAAGGGTGAAAATAAATCTCAAATTTATTTTGACAAAGCTTATGGACAAACGGGGCCTTAGAAAAAGTGAGATGAATATGACCGGAAGGAACTTTTATTTTATTTTTTGGCAATTTGCTTTTACCAGAAAATTAGTGAAGAACGTCATAGTCATCACATGGCACGATGGCGACATAAATACAACCAAATGCATTGAATTAGTTATAAGTTAAATTTAATTGACCTTAAAAAGATGACGACCAACAGAATCACATGGAGATTTTTTGGTTCATTTATTTTCGACCCTTTTGGGTGTGTTTGTTACGAAGGAAAATATTTTCGATGAATAATGTTTTTTTAAAAAATATTTTTTTATGAAAAATGAGTAGTTTTATTACTTATTTTTCTTTGTTGGTTAGTGAGTGAAAAATATTTTTTAGTGCTTGGTTAGAGAGTAGAAAATATTTTTTTATGCTACTCTCCTCACCCCCCCCCC
>NW_017670419.1:634826-649615 GCF_001879085.1 Nicotiana attenuata
CCCCCCCCCCCCCTTCCCCCAAGTCTCAAAAAATTCACACAAACTCAGAGGAACTAATGTGTTGCTTTACTTTTTTACGCAAAAATAACGTTGACATTTGTGCTCCATAACTAAAAAAAATATTCTTTTTTTGGTTGAAAAAAGAAAGTGCTCTTTCTAAAACATGAAAATAAAGTGCTCATTTTATTGAAATAAAAGAAAATACTTTTTCTACATCATGAAAAGAAAATATTCAATGTGTTGAAATGAAAAAAAAATATACCTTTTTTATATCATTAAAAGAAAATATTTTTTTTGTTGAAATGAAAATAAATACTTTTTCTACATGAAAAGAAAGTCTTTTTTTTTGTTAAAATGAAAAAAATATTTTTTATATCATGAAAAAAAATCATTTGTTGAAATGAAAAAAAAAATCTATCTATAACATGAAAAGAAAGTACTATTAATAATATCTTTTATTTAGGGTGGGGGTGGAGTGGGTAGGTGGGGTGGGTGGGGGTACGGTGTGGGGATGGATTGGTGGTAAAGGTGTTTAACGGGTGGGCCGGGTCGGGCCTAATATTTTTTGGACCCGTACGGGTAACGGTCCGGGCCGGTTACGGTGTTGGTCTTAACGGTTTAACGGGTTCGGGTTCATCCGGGTTAAAATTTGAACCATAAGGGTTACGGGTTGAGGGGGCCGGGCCGGTTTAGTATAATTTTAATTTTTTTTTTTTTGATTTTGTATAAATATTATAAGTTATAGTATTAATACAAAGTACTAACATAAAGAATACAAGGAAGATGGGAAAAAATTGCACATTATAAATTGCAAGTGCTATATTTATTTCAAAATTACAAAATTAAAGTTTGCATTTAAAAAGTAAATTAACAAATAAATAGTAAACTAAATTTTCATGCATAATAAATTTAATAATACTTCAAATTAATCTAACAAACTAAATCATTAAGCATAAATACGTCTAATAATTTAAAATAACACAAATTGTCTTAAAATCTTAAAATAACACATATATAGCATATTTTAAAAATAATACGTTACCATCATATTCTATGATTTGAGCATTTATAGTTTTATACCCTAAATATATACACTATATGTTAAATTCCAACAATTTTAATTATGTTAATTAGTATACAATAATTGGTATATCCATGGTATATTTATAGTATATTCATGGTATATTTATGTTATATTCAAGTTCCGGGCCGGTCCGGGCGGGCTGGTTAACCGGTTTAACGGCACCGTTCATCTAACGGGTTTTTACCGGGACGGGTAACCCGTTTTAAAAAATTTAAACCGTCCAAACCCACCCCAACCCCCCTACCCAGCCCCCCCCAGCCCCCCCCCTTACCGGTCCGGGCCGGTTCCGGGTTCTACTGGTCTAGACCGGTCCGGAACCGGGCTGACCCGGCCCATTTAACACCCTTAATTGGTGGGGATGGGGAATAGGGTGGGGAAGGTTGAGAAAGAGTTTTGGAAAATATTTTCCATTCTTTTGATAGGGAAAATATTTTCCTCCAATTGAAGGAAAATGAGTTAATGAGAAAATTAGTTTTCAAAATATTTAGGCCAACCAAACATGAAAAATTTGAAAAATATTTTCAAAAAACATTTTCCTTCGTACCAAACACACCCTTTATTTCCTTTTTTTGAAATATGAAATAGGAAAAAGGAATAGGAGAAAGTTTTACTTAAATAAAGGATGGATTCCTACGATGCAAATTTCATTAATGAGTTAACACTTTTGATGTGTTTAATAACATTAAGTTGTGAACATATTTCCTTACATTATTGTTAGGGTTTGAAATAATATAGTGCATGCGAAAAAAACAATGCAAAACTCGGTAGATAATAAATCAGACAAGAAAGAAAATATACTAAACAATAAGACATTATAATGGGGTTTGGTCGATTGACCTACATATAAAACCTGATATAAAAATATAAAAACTACTGAAAGAAAAATCACCCCTGAATAAGATTGTTTAATAGATTATATTGGGGATATTATTGTTGTTCTTGTTGTGAGAAGAAAACGTCAATTTATAAAAGTACAAAACTTCTCCTTCAAGAAAAGAATAATGCATATTAAAGAATTTTATTTATTTTAAGAGTTTTTTTTCTTCCTTCAAGAAAAGAAATCCTAATAGATTAAAATTCAGGGCAAAATCCTAACAGTATCGTCATTTCATTGAAAGATGACTTGACATCGTGATATAAAACTGATCAGTGCCACTTTATTTCTCATGGTTTTCCAACATTATTTTTCATATTATATTCTCAATCTTGTACGATTAGAATATGTCATTTACTTTTATATGTAACCTAGAAACGAAATTATTTTATACCTATAACCTTAATATTATTCTCAGGCGGCTTAGGTTTTGTTCATTTGCCAGTTTTTTCTTATTTTCAATTTAATAGTCGGCACAAATTTTTGGGCACTATTTAATTACATAACGTAGACGTGCCACATACTTGCCTAATTTATATCGCAAAAATAGGTTTGATTTGTGAACATGTACATTCTCTTAGCATTACTGATTTTTTTTATTAGTAAGATATTTTTTAATGCTTAATTAGCCTTTCCAATTTACATAACGTTGTATCTATTATAGAATATACTATATCTTTTTTAGTATTATACTTGTAAAGAATTTTGACAAGTTCCTCAAATTAGAATCTATTTAACTAATTGAATTTAAGTTTCGATAATATAGTTTTATTAGTATTCAAATCAATTTTTCTCTTAAAAGTATATGCGCAGTTAATACCTCAAAATCTAGCCTCCCCTAGTAGTAGACTAAGCTCTAAAATTCTGTATATTTTCCTTTTCTTCTTTGATTATACTAATGTATAATATTTGACGTTTTTGCTAGTCTATAGTTTCTTCGGAAAAGGGCCAAATTCTGTGTTCCGAGGCCTTAAAAACCTCTTTCAGCATCACATCGATTTGCGTGCGCAGTCCGGGCGCGTAGCCGGAAAGCTATTATGTGAAAGTCTGTGAAAAATGTTGAAATTTTGACTTTAAATGCATTTAAGTTGACTTCGGTCAACATTTTGGGTAAACGGACTCGGACCCGTGATTTGACGGTCCCGGAGGGTCCGTGAAAAAATATGGGACTTGGGCGTGTGCCCGGAATCGAATTCCGAGGTCCCAAGCCCGAGAAATGAATTTTTAAAGAAAATTATTTTCTGAAATTATTTATGAGTTTTGGAAATGAGATGTGTTTAAAATTTGATGGTATCGGGCCCGTATTATGGTTCTGGAGCCCGGTACAGGTCTAATATGTGGTTTAACTCGAGTCTGTGAAATTTGGTAAGAAACGGACTTGAAACGACGTGAATCGGACCGTATTTGAGAAAAATGGAAAATTTGAAGTTCTTAAGTGATTTCTAACTCATTTTCTTTACTCCTTAACTTCTTTTTACAAGATTTCATCCTAGAATCTAGGGCTTTCATGGTGAAATTGGGAACTTTTGGAAAAACCTAAGAATATTGAAATTTGAGGAGTTAAACCTCAAATTGAGGTCGGATTCCAAAACCAATTATATATCCGGGCTCGGGGGTGAATGGGTAATCGGGTTTTGGTTCGGACCTCGGGTTTTGACCATGTGAGCCCGGGGGTGATTTTTGACTTTTTGGGTAAAACTTTGGAAAACCTATTTTCATGTTGGAGTTGATTTATTTAGCATTTATTGATGTTGTTATATTAATTTGAATTAGATACAAGTAATTCGGAGGCGAATTCTAAAGGAAAAGCGGTGTTTGAGGCTTGAGTTAGCTGTGGAAGTTTGAGGTAAGTGTTTGGTCTAACCTTAGCTTGAGGGATTAGGAGTTATGTCCTATTTTCTACTTGCTTCTTGTTGAGTACGACGTATAGGCATGGTGACGAGTATCTATACGTTGGTGTCGAGCATGACCGTGAGTCTTTAATTGTACTTTACTGTGTTCTTAAATAATACTACGGATGCTTAAATTGATGATTTTCGGTATTGAGCAAGGATTAAGATTGTTCTCGTGTAAGTTACTTATGGTTGAGTATTGGTGTTAGATGAGGTAGTTAGATGTTGGAACAAGATTGGTTATAGCTGTTTCTCCCTTGCCGGGACGTATTTACTTATACTGTCGATTCCCTTGCCGGAATAGTGTAGTTCTTTATTGATCCCTTGCCGGGACTCTTGTTATGATTGTTGTTAATTGTTTATGTGGATCGGGTTGCGCGCCGCAACAATGTTATATTTGGATCGGGTTGCACACCGCAATAATACTATATGTGGATCGGGTTGCACGTCGCAACAATGATATAAATGGATCGGGTTGCACGCGGCAACAATATTATATGTGGATCGGGTTGCACACCGCAACAATGATATAAATGGATCGGGTTGCACGCCGCAACAGTGACAAATGATATGGATCGGGTTGCACGCCGCAACAGTATTGTTATGTGTTGGGATCGGGTTGCGCGCCGCAACAATTGATGATATAAAGTGTTTATAGATTGGTTACAAGTTCCTTATTGTTTTGTTGTAAATTCCAAGTTGTCCTTATGCCTTTTTTTTCCTTGATTTACTATTGATGTTGATATATCCCCCGCAGCATGCACCCCCCTCCCATCTTCACTTGTTATTCCTTTTTATTTTCCGTTGCATATTAAATAACTGTACAGGTTTAATTGGTAGTCTGGTCCTAGCCTCGTCATTACTTCGCCGAGGCTAGGCTAGGCACTTACTAGCACATGAGGTCGGTTGTGCTGATACTACACTCTGCACTATGTGCAGATCCCGGAGCGATAGCTTTTGGACCATAACTTTGGTTGGCAGCCTTCAGTCCAGCTAGAGATCCCGAGGTAGTCCTGCAGGCGTCCGCAGGCCCGGCGTTCTCTTCTATCTTATTATGTATTCTATTTTCAGTTGTTCCGAGACAGATTGTACTCTCTTTTCAGACACTTGCTTGTAGCATTCATAGACAGTCCGTGATATTGTGACACTGGATTCCGGGTAGAGACGTATGTCGGCATTGTCGTACTGGCTTTAGTTATTTTATCAGATTAAGTCTTCTGCTTGATTTTCATTATCGTTAATATTTCAATGCTGATTACCTATTAACCCAAATTGTTAAAAGAGGCTAAAATGAGATAGTTAGTGATTCTTTATTTCGCGGCTTGCCTAGCTTCTACGAGTAGGCGCCATAACGACTCCCGAGGGTGGGAAATCCGAGTCGTGATAAGTTGGTATCAGAGCTCTAGGTTACATAGGTCTCACAATTCACGGACAAGCTTAGTAGAGTCTGAGGGATCGGTACGGAGACGTCTGTATTTATCCCCAGAGGCTACAAAGTTAGGAAAAGTTTCACATTTATTCTTTTCTGTCGTGCGGTTTGGTTTCTCAATGCTAATTGAATTTCTACTCTATTCTTTCGCAGATGCTGAGAACACGCGCTTCCTCATCCGCTGATCAGCAGCCCGAGCCCCCAGCAGCAGCTCCCACTAGGGGCAGAGGGCGAGGCCGAGGTCGAGGCCGTGCTAGAGGCCGAGGTAGGGGCAGAGCTCAGCCCGGAGCAGCAGCACCAACGGCGGAGCCTCAGGTTGACTTTGATGATGAGGTTCCGGCCCAGACAGTTCCGGTGGGCCCAGCTCAGGTCACAGAGGGGTTCATTGCTACTCTAGTACTCGAGGATTCTCTGGTCCGTCTAGTGGGCCTTATGGAGAGTGTCACCCGGGCAGGCTTGCTTCCTGTAGCACCAGCCATCTCTCAGGCTGGAGGAGGAGCCCAGACTCCTGCTACTCGCACTCCGGAGCAGATGGCTCCCCAGTTTCAGACTCCAGCAGTTCAGCCAGTTGGAGAAGTCCAGCCGGGTGTGGTAGCTCAGACCGGTGATGGGGCAACTATGTCTGCCGATGCTTTATGGAGATTGGACATGTTCACCAAGCTCTTCACTGCCACTTTCAGCGGTGCATCTTCTGAGGATCCCCAGGATTATCTAGACAGCTGTCATGAGGTTCTTAGGAACATGGGGATAGTGGAGACCAATGGGGTCGACTTTGCTACTTTCCGCTTATCTGGATCCGCCAACACTTGGTGGAGAGATTATTGTTTGGCTAGACCAGCCGGATCGCCAGCTCTGACTTGGGAGCAGTTTACTCAGCTATTCTTGGAGAAGTTTCTTCCCGTTACTCAGAGGGAGATTTATCGGAGGCTGTTTGAGCGTCTCCAGCAGGGTTCCATGACTGTTACCTAGTATGAGACCAGGTTTATTGATTTGACTCGTCATGCTCTACTTATACTTCCCACAGAGAAAGAGAGAGTGAGAGTGAGGAGGTTCATTGAGGGACTTATCCAGCCTATTCGACTTCAGATGGCTAAGGAGACGGGGAGTGAGATTTCTTTCCAAGAGGCGGCCAATATGGCCAGGAGAGTGGAGATGGTTCTGTCGCAGGGAGGTGGTCATGGTTCGGACAAGAGGCCTCGTCATTCAGGCCGATTCAGTGGTACCTCGTCTGGAGGCAGGGATTCGTATGGTAGAGGCCATCCTCCTAGGACCTTCCAGTCAACACTTCAGGTTTCTCACGGTGCTTCAGGTGGCCGTGGTTCTCATATACAGTATTCTGATCAGCAGCCCTACACTGCACCACCAGCTCCTATCAGTGCACCACCGCTCCAGAGTTTTCGGGGTGGTCATTCAGGTCGCCAGGGTCAGTCTCAGTTTCCTCAGCCGTATCACTCAGGTGGATGCTATGAGTGTGGTGAGTATGGTCATATCCGGAGGGCTTGTCCGAGGTTGGTGGGTACTCAATCGCAGCAGCAGGGGTTCCCGTGCTATGGTTCAGGCACCAGGTGTTCTACCGCCCGCCCCGCCAGCTAGGGGTGGGAGTAGAGGTGCTAGAGGTAGAAGTAGAGGTGCTAGCAGGCCGCTAGGGATGGAGGCCAGCCAACTACAGGTCGTCTTAGAGATGTAGTCCAGGGTGGTGGGGCCCAGCCCCGATGTTATGCTCTTCCAGCCAGGCCTGAGGCTGAGGCTTCCGATGCAGTTATCACAGGTACTGTTCTAGTTTGTGGCAGAGATGCTTCAGTTTTATTTGATCCAGGGTCTACCTACTCCTATGTTTCATCTTATTTTGCACCGTATCTGGTCATGCCTAGTGATTCCTTGAGTGCCCCTGTATATGTTCTACACAGGTGGATGATTCTATTGTAGTAGATTGAGTCCATCGCTCTTGTATAGTTGTGATTGGGGGTCTTGAGACTCGTGTAGATTTGTTGCTTCTAGACATGGTTGATTTTGATGTCATACTGGAGATGGACTGGTTATCACCTTACCACGCTATCTTGGACTGTCATGCCAAGACTGTGACCTTAGCCTTGCTGGGTTTACCTCGTTTAGAGTGGAGAGGGACTCCTGGTCATTCTACCCGTAGTGTTATCTCTTATGTGAAGGCTCGACGTATGGTCGAGAAGGGGTGTTTGGCCTATTTGGCATATGTTCGTGATTCTAGTGCCGAGGTTTCTTCTATTGATTCTGTGCCTGTTATTCGTGATTTCCCTGAGGTATTTCCTTCAAACCTGCCAGGTATGCCACCCGACAGGGATATTGACTTCTGCATTGATTTGGCACCGGGCACTCAGCCCATTTCTATTCCGCTGTACCGTATGGCCCCGTCTGAGTTGAAAGTTTTGAAGGAGCAGTTGCAAGACTTGCTTGAAAAGGGTTTCATTAGACCCTGTGTTTCGCCTTGGGGTGCGCCGGTGTTGTTTGTTAAGAAAAAGGATGGATCTATGCGAATGTGTATAGATTACCGGCAATTGAACAAGGTTACAATCAAGAATAAGTATCCGCTGCCGAGGATTGATGATTTGTTTGATCAGCTTCAGGGTGCCAAGGTATATTCAAAGGTTGACTTGAGATCTGGCTACCATCAGTTGAGGATTAGAGCATCCGATGTCCCTAAGATAGCTTTCCGCACTCGGTACGGGCATTATGAGTTCTTGGTGATGTCATTCGGGTTGACAAATGCCCCAGTAGCTTTTATGGATTTGATGAACCGAGTGTTCAGGCCTTACTTAGATTTGTTCGTGATAGTCTTTATTGATGATATTCTGATTTATTCCCGCAGCCGGGAGGAGCACGAGCAGCATCTTAGAGTGGTTCTTCAGACTCTGAGGGATAGTCAGTTGTATGCCAAGTTTTTGAAGTGTGAGTTCTGGTTGAGTTCAGTTGCATTCCTAGGTCATGTTGTATCAGCAGAGGGTATTCAAGTTGATCCGAAGAATATTGAGGCGGTCAAGAACTGGCCTAGGCTAGCATCAGCTACAGAGATCCGGAGTTTCTTAGGATTGGCAGGCTACTATCGTCGGTTCGTGGAGGGGTTTTCGTCTATTGCAGCCCCGATGACCAGGTTGACCCAGAAGGGTGCCCAATTCAGATGGTCAGACGAGTGTGAGGCGAGCTTTCAGAAGATCAAGACAACTCTGACTACGGCACCGATGTTGGTTTTGCCCACAGGTTCAGGGCCTTATACAGTTTATTGTGACACATCTCGTATTGGACTTGGTGCGGTGTTGATGCAGGATGGCAAGGTCATTGCCTATGCTTCACGGCAGTTGAAGATTCATGAGAAGAACTATCCGGTTCATGATTTGGAGTTAGCAGCCATTGTCCACGCATTGAAGATTTGGAGGCATTATCTGTATGGCAGGGCATGTGAGGTGTTCACGGATCACAAGAGTCTGCAGTACTTGTTCAAGCAGAAGGAGCTAAACTTGAGGCAAAGGAGGTGGTTGGAGCTGTTGAAAGACTATGATATCACCATCTTATATCATCCGGAGAAGGCCAATGTGGTGGCCTATGCTTTGAGTAGGAAGTCAGCCAGTATGGGCAGTCTTGCTTATATTCCGATCGGTGAGAGGCCGCTTGCTCTGGATGTTCAGGCTTTGGCCAATCAGTTCGTGAGGTTAGATGTTTCTGAGCCCAGCCGTGTGTTAGCTTGCACAGTTGCTCCTTCTCTTTTATTGGAGCGTATCCGAGATCGACAGTATGATGATCCCCATTTGTGTGTCCTTAGGGACACGGTGCAGCACGGAGGTGCCAAGCAGGTTACCTTAGGTGATGATGGAGTTTTGAGGTTACAGGGTCGAGTTTGTGTGCCTAATGTGGATGGACTCCGAGAGTTGATTTTAGAGGAGGCCCATAGCTCCCGGTACTCTATTCATCCGGGCGCCGCGAAAATGTATCAGGATTTGCGGCAACATTATTGGTGGAGGAGAATGAAGAAGGATATCGTTGCAAATAAATTCTGCGTTCCGAGGCCTTAAAAACCTCTTTCAGCATCACCTCGATTTACGTGCGCAGTCCGGGCGCGTAGCCGGAAAGCTATTATGTGAAAGTCTGTGAAAAATGTTGAAATTTTGACTTAAAATGCATTTAAGTTGACTTTGGTCAACATTTTGGGTAAACGGACCCAGGCCCATGATTTGAGTCCGGGAGGATCTGTGGAAATATGGGACTTGGGCGTATGCCCGGAATCGAATTCTGAGGTCCCAAGCCCGAGAAATGAATTTTTGAAGAAAATTGTTTTCTGGAATTATTTATGAGTTTTGGAAATGAGATGTGTTTAAAATTTGATGGTATCGGGCCCGTATTATGGTTTCGGAGCCCTGTACAGGTCTTATATGTGGTTTAAGTCGAGTCTGTGAAATTGGTAAGAAACGGTGAAATAACGTGAATCGGACCGTATTAGAGAAAATTGGAAAATTTGAAGTTCTTAAGTGATTTCTAACACATTTTCTTTACTCCTTAACTTCTTTTTACAAGATTTCATCCTAGAATCTAGGGTTTTCATGGTGGAATTGGGAACTTTTGGAAAAACCTAAGAATATTGAAATTTGGGGAGTTGGACCTCAAATTGAGGTCGGATTCTAAAACCAATTATATATCCGGGCTCGGGGGTGAATGGGTAATCGGGTTTTGGTTCGGACCTCGAGTTTTGACAATGTGGGCCCGGGGGCAATTTTTGACTTTTTGGGTAAAACTTTGGAAAACCTATTTTCATGCATTGGAGTTGATTTATTTAGCATTTATTGATGTTGTTATATTAATTTGAATTAGATACAAGTAATTCGGAGGCGAATTCTAAAGGAAAAGCGGTGTTTGAGGCTTGAGTTAGCCGTGGAAGTTTGAGGTAAGTGTTTGGTCTAACCTTAGCTTGAGGGATTAGGAGATGTGTCCTATTTGCTACTTGCTTCTTGTTGAGTACGACGTATAGGCATGGTGACGAGTATCTATACGTTGGTGTCGAGCATGACCATGAGTCTTAAATTGTACTTTATTGTGTTCTTAAATAATACTACGGATGCTTAAATTGATGATTTTCGGTATTGAGCAAGGATTAAGATTGTTCTCGTGTAAATTACTTATGGTTGAGTATTGGTGTTAGCTGAGGTAGTTAGATGTTGGAACAAGATTGGTTATAGATGTTTCTCCCTTGCCGGGACATATTTACTTATACTATCGATTCCCTTGCCGGAATAGTATAGTTCTTTATTGATCGGGTTGCACGCCTCGACAATATTATATTTGGATCGGGTTGCACGCCGCAACAATGATATAAATGGATCGGGTTTCACGCCACAACAGTGACAAATGATATGGATCGGGTTGCACGCCACAACAGTATTGTTATGTGTTGGGATCGGGTTGCGCGCCGTAACAATTGATGATATAAAGTGTTTATAGATTGGTTACAAGTTCCTTATTGTTTTGTTGTAAATTCCAAGTTGTCCTTATGCCTTTTTTTTCTTGATTTACTATTGATGTTGATATATCCCCCGCAGCATGCACCCCCCTCCCATCTTCACTTGTTGTTCCTGTTTATTTTCCGTTGCATATTAAATAACTGTACAGGTTTAATTGGTAGTCTAGTCCTAGCCTAGTCACTACTTCGCCGAGGTTAGGCTAGGCACTTACCAGCACATGGGGTCGGCTGTGCTGATACTACACTCTGCACTATGTGCAGATCCCGGAGCGACAACTTTTGGACCATAGCTTTGGGTGGCAACCTTCAGTCCAGCTAGAGATCCCGAGGTAGTCCTGCAGGCGTCCGCAGACCCGGCGTTCTCTTCTATCTTATTATGTATTCTATTTTCAGTTGTTCCGAGACATATTGTACTCTCTTTTCAGACACTTGCTTGTAGCATTCATAGACAGTCCGTGATATTGTGACTCCGGATTCCCGGTAGAGACGTATGTCGGCATTGTCGTACTGGCTTTAGTTATTTTATCAGATTAAGTCTTCCGCTTGATTTTTATTATCGTTAATATTTCAATGCTGATTACCTGTTAACCCAAATTGTTAAAAGGGGCTAAAATGAGATAGTTTGTGATTCTTTATTTCGCGGCTTGCCTAGCTTCTACGAGTAGGCGCCATCACGATTTCCGAGGGTAAAAAATCCAGGTCGTGACAAAAATTGTCCCTGAAGCATCGAAATTGGTACTACAAAAATATCCTCCATTCACCTATTTGAATAAAAATATCCCTACTGTTATTTTTTTGGCTCAATATTACCCTTATTACTAACAGAACATTTTGGGAAAAAAAGAAAAGAAAATTTAGTTAATATCCACGTGTCACCGTCCCATTGGCCTAACTTGAACTTCAACCAAAATATAATTAAACTCACCCGTAATCCGTTCGAATATTGACCCCCCCCCTCTCTCTCTCTCTCTCTCTCCCTCTCTCTCTCTCTCGCCCCCTCATTGCTACTTGGGAGGAATCCACCGGCGGATCCGCCGGAAATAGCAACAAACATAGCAGCCCATCTCACTTGCAAATTATGGATAGAAAATTCTTTTTTTTTTAACTAGACTTAGCACAATAATCTAATCGAAAAAATTGAATCCATGATAGCAAAAATGATTTCAAAAGAAGAAAACAAATACTATTGAAGAAATTATCTAAAAAATTGCTAAATATTATTAGTACATCATATGAATGTATATGAAATGTGATAATTGCACAATACCCGTTACACAGAGCAGAAACGCTTACATATTAATAGAACAAATAGCGAAATAAATTGAAAGTAGAAATACACATTACATAAGCAGTAAAAAAAATTTAAAAAAAATCCTCAGATTTTCACAGAGGAATGATATAAAAAATAATGAAAAAATCCACCAGAAATTTCAAATAAAAAAAATTACTAAAAAATACCCATTACATAAACAAAAAGAATCTAAACTTTTGCCTTTCCTTCCCTCTTCCATAAAAATTATTCTAATAAAGACCTCAGTTTTGGGTTTGCCTCATGAATAATCATAGATATACACTCGTAAAAAAATATTCATTAAAATGAAATGGCAAAGAGAGAGCGAGAGAGAGAGCGCTATGTTTTAAAATTGGGGCGAGGCAATATCCGGGCGGGTTACGGGTGAGTTTAGTTATAATTTGGCTTAGGGTTTACGTTAGGCCAATGGGACGGTAACATGTGGATATTAGTTAAATTTTCTTCTTTTTTTTTTTTCCAGAAATTTATATATGTAGTAAGGGTAATGTTGAGCCAAAAAATAATGATAGGGGCATTTTTATTCAAATAGGTGGATGGAGAGCATTTTTACACCAATTTCGATACTTCAGGGGCAGTTCTGGCCCTTTTCCGTAGTTTCTTTTAATATTATTCTCGTTTTTTATACTTTTAATATTGTTCTTTTAATAATATTGTTTTGTTGTTGCAAGGCCTCACTCGCAAAAAATATTCATATAATTACATTAAAAATACAAACGTGTTATAAATAGAATTTTATTTATGGTGAATGTATATATTTAGAGAGTATCTAGTGTTTATTACTTGGTGGCTAAGTCACCCTCCGTGACGACCCAACGCGTCGTCACGTGAGTTACCGCCCCGTTTTCCCTATTTTCTATTTCTTTATGCTTCATTATCAGTGTTGGGGGTGAACGAGTTGATTTGGAGTGGTTCTAGAAGGAAATGAGATACTTAGTCTCTTTAAGGAAGGTTTGTTTTGGAAAAGTCAACCGGACGTTGACTTACGTGTTAGAGGGCTCAGATATGAATTCCGATGATTCGGTTAGCTTCGGGGGATGATTTGTGACCTAGGAGTGTGATCGGAAGTGATTTTGGAGGTCCAGTGTAGAATTAGGCTTGAATTGGCAAAGTTAGAATTTTGGCGAATTCCGGTCAATAGGTGAGATTTTGATCCGGGGGTCGGAATGGAATTCCGAGAGTTGCAGTAGCTTCGTTAGGTGATTTGGAATGTGTGTGCAAAATTTCAGGTCATTCAGAGGTGTTTTGGTCGGGTTTTTGATCGAATGCGTATTCCGGAAGTTTTGGAAGAACTTAGGCTTGAATTCGATGAGAAATGATGGTTTTAGTGTTGTTTGAGGTGTTTTGATAATTGGAGCAAGTTTGAATAAGGCATTGGATCATGTTTGTATTTTTAGTTGAGGTCCCGGGGGCCCCGGGGTGTTTCGGATGGCTAACGGGATGAAAAATTGAAGTTGGAGATTACAGGTTCATATCTGGTATCGGGTATTTTCGCACCTGCGATTGTGGGACCGCAGGTGCGGTCACGCAGAAGCGAAGGAAGATCGTAGAAGCGAATTTTGTCCTGGAAGCTGTTTCCGCAGAAGCGGTTGGGGAAGCCACATCTGCGAAGCGCAGATGCGGGAATGAGGTCGCAGAAGCGGACCTTGGAATTTTGGAATTTCCGCAAAAGCGGAAGGAAGCCGCAGGAGCGGAAGTCGCAGAAGAGACAAATGTACCGCAGATGCGGAAACAACTGATCAGAAGAGGTTTTTATTTCCTTCGCGAATTTAGAAAGAGTTCATATTTTTCACTTCGTACTTGGGGAGTTTTTGGGCGATTTTGGAGAGGAATTCAAGGACTTCGATCAGGTAAGAATTCTTGGACTTAGAACACGATTTTACCATGCAAATACATGAATTTAGACTGAAAAATCAAGGAAATTAAAGGTCAAAAATGGAGGTTAGGGCTTGAAACCTAAGAGAGCAAAAATGGGAATTTGAGGGGTCATTTGGACTCCGATTTTGGTGTTCTTTATATGTATAGACTCGTGGCAAGATAAGGAATCCATTGATGGTAAATTTACTGATTTTCGAGAAGTGGGACCGGGGCTCGGGTTTTTGCTAATTTCGGGAATTTCACTATTTTCGATCGTTTTCGATTGGGTATCGTCCCATTAGCATAATGTGACGTATTCGTTGTGGTTTTGGACAGATTCGACGCACGAGGAGGTGAATTCGAAAGGCAAGGGCATAGCAAGCTAGGACTTTGGCCAGCTTGAGGTTAGTAATAAATATAAATGCTGTATTGAGGGTTCGAAACCCCGAATTTGCACAACGTAGTGCTATGTGAGGTGACTTGCACGCCGGATAACGGGCGTAGGGTAGAGCACCGTCGGGGATTATTAATATCCTTATAAAAATGGATTAATTGCTATAATTGGGCTTCGTGCCAACTACTTGAATTCTTCAGGGATTATTTTTACTGGTTTCTTACCATATTTCTAGATATTGAACTTAGTCCTGGTATTTAACACTATTTTGTAAATTCAGCCATTTTTCTAAAAGTAGAAACTAAAGTAATATTTTTAAATGAAGTTTGGGCTGAATATTTTTATATTATTGTGCCAAAAGGCTTATGTGATTTTGGACTGAGTATAGGATCGGACTGCACGCCACAGTGGTATGATAATGATATTGATATGAGGGCCCAAGGACGTCCGTAGTATTAGATCGCCACGAGT
>NW_017670419.1:649635-682982 GCF_001879085.1 Nicotiana attenuata
CGGACCTTGGAATTTTGGAATTTCCACAGAAGCGGAAGGAAGCCGCAGGAGCGAAAGTCGCAGAGGCGACAAATGTACCGCAGATGCGGAAACAACTGATCAGAAGAGGTTTTTATTTCCTTCGCGAATTTTGAAAGAGTTCATATTTTGCACTTCGGACTTGGGGAGTTTTTGGGCGATTTTGGAGAGGAATTCAAGGACTTCGATCAGGTAAGAATTCTTGGACTTAGAACACGATTTTACCATGCAAATACATGAATTTAGACTGAAAAATCAAGGAAATTAAAGGTCAAAAATGGAGGTTAGGGCTTGAAACCTAAGAGATCAAAAATGGGAATTTGAGGGGTCATTTGGACTCCGATTTTACCATGCAAATACATGAATTTAGACTGAAAAATCAAGGAAATTAAAGGTCAAAAATGGAGGTTAGGGCTTGAAACCTAAGAGATCAAAAATGGGAATTTGAGGGGTCATTTGGACTCCGATTTTGGTGTTCTTTATATGTATAGACTCGTGGCGAGATAAGAAATCCATTGATGGTAAATTTACTGATTTTCGAGAAGTGGGCCCGGGGCTCGGGTTTTGCTAATTTCAGGAATTTCACTATTTTCGATCGTTTTCGATTGAGTATCGTCCCATTAGCATAATGTGACGTATTCGTTGTGGTTTTGGACAGATTCGACGCACGAGGAGGTGAATTCGAAAGGCAAGGGCATAGTAAGCTAGGACTTTGGCCAGCTTGAGGTTAGTAATAAATGTAAATGCTGTGTTGAGGGTTCGAAACCCCGAATTTGCACAACGTAGTGCTATGTGAGGTGACTTGCACGCCGGATAACGGGCGTGGGGTAGAGCACCGTCGGGGATTGTGACTTGGTCCGTCCCGCTTAATAAAAATTTATACCTATTTGATTGTAGATTTGTAATATCCTTATAAAAATGGATTAATTGCTATAATTGGGCTTCGTGCCAACTACTTGAATCCTTCAGGGGTTATTTTTACTGGTTTCTTACCATATTTCTAGATATTGAACTCAATCCTGGTATTTAACACTGTTTTGTAAACTCAGCCATTTTTCTAAAAGTAGAAACTAAAGTAATATTTTTATATGAAGTTTGGGCTGAATATTCTTATATTATTGTGCCGAAAGGCTTATGTGATTTTGGACTGAGTATGGGATCGGACTGCACGCCGTAGTGGTATGATATTGATATTGATATGAGGCCGAGGGCCTGTTTGATGCCATGATATGGCTTATTATTGCGCTTGGGCCGTAAGGGGCCCCTCCTGGAGTCTGCACACCCCCAGTGAGCGCCGTCGACGTTAAATAAATGGAGCGGGTTGCACGCCGCAGCGGGGTACTGGAGAGTACCGGTTTATGTGTTGCATTGCATATTTAATTGTCATTTATTCTTAATCTGATGTGATTTTATTTTAATTGTTTTCAATGTTTACTGTATTATGCTATTGGTTCACGTTGTTGTATTTATAGCTTTGCTTTGTGTTTATTTAGGATTTCTTATCCTTAGACTTTATTTATATTTATTACTTTCTGAGTTGGAAGTACTCACAATACTCCTTGCACCTTGTGTGCAGATTCAGGTGCACCCACTGAGGCTGAGTGAGATCTTCTCCGCCTAGCATCACACTCGGGAGATTCAAGGTAGCTGCAAATTGGCGTTCGCAGTCCTGATCTTCCTTTTATTTTATTTATTTGTTTTCCACATTTCTAGAAAAAAAAACAGTATGTAGTAGGTTAATACTCATGCATTAGAGGCTCAGACTTGTGACACCAGATTCTGTGGGCTTGTTAGTATTTTATATTTTGGGTTTTCGAATATTAGCATTAAATTCAGGATTTCACCTTTAACTTGGTATTTTAGTTGTGAAAATTTATTTATCCACTGTGATCAATTGGTTAAGGTTGTTCAAATGGTCGGGCTTGCCTAGCAGTATGTTGGGCGCCATCACGACCGGAGTTGGGTCGTGACACCCTCTCCCTATAAATAGAGGGTCCTATTCCATTGTAGTTCATCCCAAAATTCAATAAGAATTTCCTCTCTCTCTTTCTCTCCAATATTGCTCTTGTTCTTTTATTATTTTATAATACGTTATCAGCACGAGACTCTACCGTCTCAAGAAGCTCTTTGAGAAGATTAAGCAAATATGGATACCTCACAAAACAAACTTGGATCAAAGTTCTATTGTAAAAATATTTGTTTAGTTGATTCATGTACGACACATACAATATTCAAAGAGGAGAAATATTTTTCTCATTTAAGTATGTGTAAGGCAGATGTTACTACAATTTGTGATAGTAGTAAATTAATTGAAGGCTCTGGAAGAGCTACTATAACTCTGCCTAAGGGAACAATACTTACCATAGAGAATGCAATGTTCTCCTCCAAGTCCAAGAGGAACTTGTTGAGTTTTAAAGATATCTGCCGAAATGGATATCATATTGAGACAATAGATGAGAATAATCTTGAATATCTCATCATCACCAAGAATGTCTCTGGCCAAAAGAGGGTTATTGAGAAGTTCCCATTTTTATCTTGTGGTCTGTATTGGACAAGAATTAGTGCAATTGAGGCACATTCTATTGTGAACCAAAAGGTTACTGATTCCAATACTTTTGTACTTTGGCGTGATCGATTGGGACACCATGGATCAATTATGATGAGACGAATTATAGAAAACTCAAATGGGCATCCATTAAAGAATTTAAAGATTCTTTTAAATAATGAATTTTCTTGCACTTCTTGTTATCAAGGCAAGTTAATTATTAGACCATCACCAACAAAGGTTGGAATTGAGTCCCCTGCATTTTTGGAACGTATACAAGGCGACATTTGTGGACCTATTCACCTACCTAGTGGGTCGTTTAGATATTTTATGGTCTTAATAGACGCATCTTCTAGATGGTCTCATGTGTGCCTATTGTCATCTCACAACCTCGCATTTGCAAAATTAATGGCAGAAATAATTCGATTACGGGCGCAATTTCCCGATAATCCAATTAAGTCTATTAGACTTGATAATGCTGCTGAGTTTTCATCTCAAGCATTTAATGATTATTGCTTATCAATTGGTATAAAAGTGGAACATCCCGTAGCTCATGTTCACACTCAAAATGATCTTGCAGAGTCTTTAATTAAACGTCTGCAATTGATAACAAGACCGTTACTCATGAAAACGAGGCTGCCCACTTCTGTTTGGGGTCACGCCATTTTGCATGCAGCAATGCTAGTTTGTCTCGGACCGACAAATTATCATAAATATCCCCCGTTGTAATTAGTTTTGGGTCATGAACCTAATATATCCCATTTAAGAATTTTTGGATGCGCAGTATATGTGCCTGTAGCACCGCCATATCGCACCAAAATGGGTCCCCAAAGAAGGTTAGGAATATATGTTGGGTTTGAATCGCCCTCCATTATCGCTACCTCGAAACATTAACGGGAGATTTGTTCACTGCACGATTTGCAGACTGTCGATTCGATGAGACACTTTTCCCAAAATAAGGGGGAGAAAATGGTGAAACCAAACGGGAAATTTTGTGAAAAAATCCATCATTATCTCATCTTTATCCACGTGCCTCTATTTGTGAAAAGAGGTGCAAAAGATTATTCATTTGCAGAGAATAGCAAATCAAATGCCAGATGCATTTACGGATATGAAAAGGATAACAAAATCACATATCCCTGCGGAGAATGTTCCAATCCGTATTGATGTCCCTATTGGACAATCTTCTAGTGTCATAGCTAATTAGTCAAAAGCACGCCTAAAACGTGGCAGACCATTAGGTTCCAAAGATCGAAATCCTAGAAAAAGGAAAACAAATGATCAAAATGACACTACGAAACTCATGAAGAAATCCACGATTTAATAAATTCTGAGATTCATGAGGAATCCACTGAGCCCAAGACTCAAGAAAATAAGGAACTATCAATAAATCCAATCGATATTGAGACAAATTTAAATCGAGTGGATATAATGGTGGATTATGTCTTTGCATATAATGTTGCATCTAGCATTATGCAAGAAAGTGAGGATCTTGAACCTCAATCTGTTGGAGAATATCGATAAAGACTTGATTGGCCAAAATGGCAAGAAGCAATCCAATTAGAGTTGAATTCACTTGCAAAACGTGAAGTTTTTGGGCCTATAGTCCAAACACCTCATGGTGTTAAGCCTATTGGCTATAAATGGGTCTTTGTACGCAAGAGAAATGAGAAAAATGAGGTACAAAGATATAAGGCACGCTTGTTGCACAAGGATTTTCACAAAGGCTTGGTGTCGATTATGAAGAGACATTGTCACGACCCAATTCCCAAACCCGGTCGTGATGACGCCTCTCGTGAAGACAAGGCCAGCCAACAGAACATCAATACCTCTTTAATACTTACTTAGCATGAATAAGTCTAAAACATTAATAAAACTATCATATGTGCGGAAGAAAAAAGTGATAAAAATAGGGAACCATCCCGACACAGCCAGACCGGGGTGTCACAAGCCACGAGCATCTAGAAGGTTTTTTAATACATCTACAAGGCCTGTAATACATGGATTAAAATTTAGAATCAAAAAGAAGAAATCCAGTGCCGCGAACGCTGGCGGTCACCTTGCTCAGCTACGATAGCAAAATCCTCAACCAGCTCAAACCCGCTACCGGGTAAACAAATACCTGCATCTGCACACGAGGTGCAGGGAGTAAAGTGAGTACTCCAACTCAGTGAGTAATAAAGGTAAATAATAACTGAGCAGCAAGAAACCACGTAAAGCAAGCCATCATGCTATATAGAACAGTGTAACCCTTTGAGAAAAACAGTGAAACCGTGAAAATCTTTAGAAATATCTGGACTCATTTTAAAACCTCTTTTGAAAATATCTCTTTCCAACAGTTAAGCAAATGAATGTGAAACAGATAGTGCAAGTCAGCACAAAAGTCAGCCCCTCGGGCACAGCACTCCATTAACAAATAACACAAGGGTATCAGGTAAGCAGCGCAAGAAGTAGCATAGAAGCCAATGAAATGCGAGTGCTGGAATGTCATGACAAATAATACAAATAGGAACAAATGCATGAGTGCAATGCAATGCATATGACGGTACACACCGGTACCCACTGCGGCGTGCAGTCTGAGCCATCCATATATTTAACGTCGACGGCGCTCACTGGGGGTGTGTACAGACTCCGGAGGGGCTCCTACTGCCCAAGCGCAAATAATCAAGCCATCTCGTGGCACCAACCAGGCCCTCGGCCTCAATATCAATACAATACCGCTGCGACGCGCAGCCCGAGCCATCCATATATCCAGAAATCATTATAACACTGCGGCGGCGTGCAGCCCGATCCATGCTCAGTCCAGAAATGCAGATAAGCTGTTACACCCCAAGTTTTCATACGTGAGAGTACGTCGTAAGTCATTGATGTAAGCTCGAAAATGAGATTATATTTGGAAGCAAATAAACTAAGTTAATCATGTTACCTTGGAGGTTACAAATATTTAAGATCATGAATATTGGAAGCAAATAAACTAAGTTAATCATGTTACCTTGGAGGTTACAAATATTTAAGATCATGAATAACAAGTACCAAAAGGGTTGGAAAGCTTAGTCGCTAAACGAATTGAAGAAAATAAGTTTCGTCAAAAATCGACAAGTTTGGAATGTTATAACATATTCTTTTGGGGTGAGACTAGGGTGATTAACATGATGAGGAGGTTAATTTATGAGTTATTGTAGTCGTATGATAGTCGTGTGTTATGTTTTTAAGTCAAACGAGTTATGGAACAAAAGTTAGCAAAGATCATCACAAGTTGCATTTATAGTGTGCTGAAATTTAGGTCAAATGTAGATGCACTTTTCTCCCAATATTCTTGGCATAAATGGATGATATACATATCAAATTGAAGATCTACGAGTCTAGTTTCCAACGCATTAAACCATTCGTCAATACGACATCGGAGTAGAGAGATATTCGTATTTTCGCGAGACCGCGCAAGCAGCTCCCAATGGGACCCACTTAGGCGGTGGTCGACCTACTTCACTTTATAAAGGATTTGGACGCCTATTTCTCACTTATTTTCAACTCAATTTCGTCTCCAAACTTCTCCTAACCCTTCTAAACAGATTCCACTAGTGTTTGAAGTGATTCCAAAGTGATTACACCATATCTCAACATCAAAACTTAGCTCTAGTGAAGAACAACACCTCTTTGAGGTTGTGTTGTCATTGAGGATTGTTGTGGGCTGTATTTGGATGAAATTCCAAGTTTTTGCTGCTGTCTAAGGTGAGTATAACAGCCAACTAATTGTGATTAAGCTTGCTTGTATGTTGGTTAAGTTGTTAGGATGATAAACTACAAGATAGTACTTGGATTAGCTTAAGTTACTTCTATGGTGTTGTATTGCTATTGAGGGTTGTTGTGAGCTGAATATAACTTGGATTTCGACTTGAAGTTACTATAGGAGTTGTGTGTATTGTCTTCTTGCATGTGCTTAAGGTTATCTTGATGTTGATTAAGTTAAATGGATGGAGTAGACATCAACTAGTGAATAAAGCTACTAATTGAAGATAGTTGGAGTTGAGGATTGTTTCCTTTGTTATAAATATATGGTATAAGGATGGAATCATTGATGAATGACTTCATTATCATGTTAATGATACTGTTAAATTAATGTAAGAAGTCTATAAGGGGTGATATGGGTTATACGGATTCCAATCGGAGCTTGCCGCTCGTCGTGAAGTAGTTGTGACTTGTTGTTGTTATATGGTGTCTTGTTATTGATATTTATAGGTTGCTGGACTTCCCTGGCTGTTGTTGTTGGTATATGGTATTGGAGGAGGCCCTTGTTACAAGGGAGATGCTGCCCGAATTTACGTAGACGAGCTACTAGCTTAAGTTACAGACTTAGCCTTTGCTCAACACTGATTTTGAATCTCCTTATGCTATGATAGATCGAGTTGACTTGTTTGAAGAGTTGCTTAGAAGGTATTAAGGACTCAACATGTTTAAGGTATGTTAAGGCTCTTCCTTCATTCTTTTGGCATGATCTAAAGTGAAACGAACATAAACGATACGCTATTTCATAATGAATCTACTCCTAGCAACTAAGGTTGTCCATGTTATTCTTTCCTTACAAAGTTATTCCAAGAAAGTATATATGATCCTTGAGTCCTAGTGAAGTTCATATTGATGGTATGATGTCCATAATGTTAATCGATGGTGCAATGACCTTATGTCACTCCAAAAGGTTTAGAACGTGACTCCATGAGTCCAGCATGCATTATATATGTATCTACTTTACTCTACCGAGCCGCGCTATAGTCGGCCGGGTATGGCACCTATTGTGCAACCACTGATCAGTTGGGTTTACCGAGCTCCACGTGGCCGGGTACGATTCTACCGAGCCTTATGATGGCCGGGTACGTTTTTACCGAGTCCTCTTTGAGGCCGGGTATGATATGATGATGATGATGCCCACAGAGGCGTATGTTTTTAAAAGTTTATGTATATATATGTATTATGCATTTCATGTCAGTAGTCCCCAGAGGCACTCAGATGTTACAGGTTGTATCTCCTCTATCTCTCTTTACGTTACTGATCTTGTTTATGCTTTCTTGCCTTACATACTCGGTACTTTATTCGTACTGACGTCCCTTTTGCCTGGGGACGCTGCGTTTCATGCCCGCAGGTCCCGATAGACAGGTTGACATTCCTCCTAGTAGGCTATCAGCTCAGCGAAGGTGTTGGTGTACTCCACTTGCTCCGGAGTTGCCTATTTGGTCAGTATGCTTTGGATATGTATTGATTGGTATGGCGGGGCCCTGTCCCGACCTTTATGATTTTATGTACTCTTAGAGGCTTGTAGACAGATGTCAGGTGTATGGATACTTGTATGGCCTTGTCGGCCTATCTCTTGAGTTTACAAATGGTCATGTCGGCCTTATAGGCCCGTATATCACATGTATAAGTTTGTATATCATGTTCGGTCATCATATGTTGAGTATTCCATTATGTTTTATTCTTGTTATCTCATGACATGTTTTCTATCTCATTTACCCTTGATAGTATGATAAGAAAGATATGTTACGTTGGTACTCGGTTGAGTAAGGCACCGGGTGCCCGTCGCGGTCCTTCGGTTTGGGTCGTGACATAAGCCCACTTGGGCAATATTAAAATAATAGTTCTCGGCTCAAAACGTCAATAAAATATTGTTTGAGTTTTCAAATCTTAGAAAAACGGCTGAGTTTGCAAAACAGTATTAAAACCTTGGACCGAGATCAAATGATATGCAAAGTAATGCGAAAACGGTGATATCAATCCCTGAAGGATTCAAATAATCGGCACGAAGCCCAAATACGGCAATCAGCCCAAATCATGAAAATATCAAATAGTTTCAGTCAATTATGCGGTAAAATCAACAACCGGGACGGACCAAGTCACAATCCCCCAACGGTGCTCTACCCCACGCTCTCTATCCGGCGTGCAAGTCACCTCAATATAGCACTATGGGTGCAAATCCGGGGTTTCAAACCCTCAGGATATCATTTACAATCATTACTCACCTCGAACCGGTGAAATCTCTAGCTCACGACGCCTTTGCCCCTCAAATCGGCCTCCACGCGCGTCTAATCTATCCAACATCAGAGCGAATACATCACAATATGCCAAGGGAACAATACCCAATTGAAAACAATCAAAATATAGCAAAAATCTCGAAACTAGCAAAACCCGAGCCCCGGGCCGACTTCTCGAAAAATTATAAAATTAACATCAATGGATTCCTTACCTCGCCACGAGTCCGTGCATATCAAATTTACCAAAATCCGAGCTCCAATGCTCCCTCAAACTCCAAATTTCCATTTCAAAAGTCAAGCCCTAGTTCTTCTATTTTAATCAAATTTCCATGAATTTAGGTGTTGATTCTTCAAAAAAATGATGATTCTAGGTCACGAGACTCACCTCCAATCAATTCCCGTCGAAACCCTCCTTAATCCTCGTCAAAAAGCTTCCAAGGTTGCTCAACAATGGTGAAAATAAGACCTAGCTCGCGGAGAAAATAATATAAATCTGCCCAGCTCTTTTCGCTTTTGCGGTCCCTTTCCCGCTTATGCGGGACCGCTTCCACGACTTTTCTTCCGCTTCTGCCGATATTCCAAACTCGAGCTCAACCGCTTCTGCGGTTACACAAACGCATAAGCGATACCGCTTCTGCGGTTAGACAATCGCTTCTGCGGAACCGGCGCCCAGGCCTCCTCACCGCTTCTGCGGTCAATCCTTCGCACAAGCGTGTCCGCTTCTGCGGTCCAAGATTCGCAGAAGCGAAAATACCAGTTGCAGCAGGCTCAGCAACATGAAAAATTCCAAAACTCTCCGTTTCACCATCCGAACTCACCCCGAGGCCCCCGGGACCTCAACCAAAAACACCAACATATCTTAAAACATCACCCCAAACTTGTTCCAATCATCAAAACACCACGATTAACACTAAAACCATCAAATTACATCAAATCCAAGCCTAAGTTCTCCCAAAATTCTTCTGAAACTCGCATTCGATCAAAAACCCAACCAAACCACCTCCGAATCATCTGAAATTTTGCACACACATCCCAAATCACCTAACGAAGCTACTGCAACTCTCAGAATTCCATTCCGACCCTCGGATCAAAATCTCACCTATCAACCGGAATTCGCCAAAACACTAACTTTGCCAATTCAAGCCTAATTCTACACCGGACCTCCAAAATCAAATCCGGTCACACTCGTAAGTCTCAAATCATCCCCCGAAGCCAACCGAATTACCGGAAATCACATCCGAGCCCTCTAACTCAATCGTCAACATCCGGTTGACTTTACCAAAACANAACCATCCAGGCCCTCGGCCTCCTAGATCAATGTAATCAACCAGGCTCTCAGCCTCAATATCAATATAACACTGCTGCGGCGCGCAGCCCGATCCATGCTCAGTCCAAAAATGCACATAAGCCACTTGGGCAATATTAAAATAATAGTTCTCAGCTCAAAACGTCAATAAAATATAATTTAAGCTTTCAAATCATAGAAAGATGACTGAGTTTGTGAAACAATATTTAAAACCTTGGACCGAGATCAAATAATATCCAAAATAATGCGAAAACGGTAATATCAATCCCGGAAGGATTCAAATAATCGGCACGAAGCCCAAATATGACAATCAGCCCAAATCATGATAATATCAAATAAGTTTCAGTCAATTACGCGGTAAAATCAACAACCGGGATGGGCCAATTACCAATCCCCAACGGTGCTCAACCCCACGCCTGCTATCCGGCGTATAAGTCACCTCAATATAGCACTCGGTGTGCAAATTCGGGGTTTCAAACCCTCAGGATATCATTTACAATCATTACTCACCTCAAACCGACAAAATCTCTAGCTCACGACGCCTTTGCCCCTCAAATCGGCCTCCACGCGCGTCGAATCTATCCAAAAATGGATTCCTTACCTCGCCACGAGTCCATACATATCAAATTTACCAAAATCCGAGCTCCAATGCTCCCTCAAACTCCAGATTTCCATTTCAAAAGTCAAGCCCTAGTTCTTCCATTTTTTAATCAAATTTCCATGAATTTAGGTGTTGATTCTTCAATAAAATGATGATTCTAGGTCACGAGACTCACCTCCAATCAATTCCCGTCGAAACCCTCCTTAATCCTCCTCAAAAAGCTCCCAAGGTTGCTCAACAATGGTGAAAATAAGACCTAGCTCGCGGAGGAAATAATATAAATCTGCCCAGCTCTTTTCGCTTTTGCGGTCCTTTCCCGCTTATGCGGGACCGCTTCCGCGACTTTTCTTCCGCTTCTGCGGAAATTCCAAACTCGAGCTCAACCGCTTCTGCGGTTACACAAACGCATAAGCGATACCGCTTCTGCAGTTAGACAATCGCTTCTGCGGAACCGGCGCCCATGCCTCCTCACCACTTCTGCGGTCAATCCTTCGCACAAGCGTGTCCGCTTCTGCGGTCCAAGATTCGCAGAAGCGAAAATACCAGTTGCAGCAGGCTCAGCAACACGAAAAATTCAAAAACTCTCCGTTTAACAATCCGAACACACCCCGAGGCCCCCGGGACCTCAACCAAAAACACCAACATATCTTAAAACATCACCCAAACTTGTTCCAATCATCAAAACACCACGATTAACACTAAAACCATCAAATTACATCAAATCCAAGCCTAAGTTCTCCCAAAATTCTTCTGAAACTCGCATTCGATCAAAAACCCAACCAAACCACCTCCGAATCATCTGAAATTTTGCACACACATCCCAAATCACCTAACGAAGCTACTGCAACTCTCGGAATTCCATTCCGACCCTCGGATCAAAATCTCACCTATCAACCGGAATTCGCCAAAACACTAACTTTGCCAATTCAAGCCTAATTCTACACCGGACCTCCAAAATCAATTCCGATCACACTCCTAAGTCTCAAATCATCCCCCGAAGCTAACCGAATCACCGGAAATCACATCCGAGCCCTCTAACTCAATAGTCAACATCCGGTTGACTTTTCCAAAACAAACCTTCCTTGAAGAGACTAAGTGTCTCATTTCCATCCAGAATCAATCCAAATCAACTCATTCACACAAGACTCGTATAATAACACATAAGGAAACCGAAAATGGGAAAAACAGGGCGGTAACTCACGTGACGACAGGGCGGGTCGTCACAGACATATTCACCCGTTATGGATGCTATAACATTCCGTTATCTCATTAGTTTTGCTGTCCATGAAAAGCTTGACATGCATTTAATGGATGTGGTTACCGCCTACCTTTATGGCTCACTTGATAATGAGATATACATGAAAATTTCCGAGATATTTAAGATGCCTAACGCAAATAATTCAAAGTCCCAGGAAATGTTTTCAATCAAATTGCAAAGATCTTTGTACGGTCTAAAGCAATCAGGACGAATGTGGTATAATCGTCTTAGTGAGTATTAATTAAAGGAAGGCTACATAAATGATGCCATTTGCCCATGTGTTTTTATAAAGAAAACAACATCGAAATTTATTGTACTTGCCGTATATGTTGATGACATAAACCTTATTGGAACTCCTATAGAACTCCAAAAGGCAATTGATTATTTAAAGAAGGAATTCGAGATGAAAGATCTCGTAAAGACAAAATTATGTCTTGGTTTGCAAATTGAACATTTGGCAAGCGGAATTTTCGTTCATCAATTTGCCTATATAGAAAAGGTATTGAAACAGTTTTACATGGATGGAGCACATCCATTAAGTACTCCGATGGTTGTTCGATCACTTGATGTGAATAAGGATCCATTCGACCTCAAAAAAAATGAAGAGCTACTTGGTCCTGAAGTACCATATCTTAGTGCAATTGGTGCACTAATGTATCTTACTAATACTACAAGGCCTGACATAACCTTTTCAGTTAATGTCTTAGCAAGATATAGCTCTGCTCCTACAAGGAGACATTGGAATGGAATCAAACACATATTACCGTATCTAAAAGGGACTACCGATATGGGTTTATTTTATGGCAATAATTGCAGTCCTGATCTTGTTGGTTATGCCGATGCTGGGTATTTATCCGATCCACACAAGGCTCGATCTTAAACAGGCTATGTGTTTACATTTGGAGACACTGCCATATCTTGGCGATCGACTAAGCAATCAATTGTGGTTACTTCATCTAATCATGTTGAGATAATTGCTATTCATGAAGCAAGTCGAGAATGTGTGTGGTTGAGGTCTATAATACATCTTATTCGAGAAAAATGTGGTTTGAAGTGTGACAAACTACCCACAATTTTGTATGAAGATAATGCAGCATGCATAGCTCAATTGAAGGGAGGATTCATAAAAGGAGATAGAACAAAGCACATTTCACCAAAGTTATTTTTCACACATGATCTTCTAAAGAATGATGATATTAATGTGCAACAAATTCGTTCAAGTGATAATATGGCTGATTTGTTCACCAAGTCTCTACCGGCGTCAACCTTCAAGAAGCTAGTGTACAAGATTGGGACGCGAAGACTCAAGGATGTGAATTGATGCTCTCATCAGGGGGAGTTAATGCGCGTTGCACTCTTTTTCTCTTACAAGGTTTTGTCCCACTGGATTTTCCTTGCAAGGTTTTTAACGAGGCAACCAATAGGCGCATTTCTAAACATGTGTACTCTTTTTCCTTTTCTAGAATTTTTTTCCCATTGGTTTTATTTTAGTTAAGGTTTTAACGAGGCACATTATCTGTTGAATAGACATTCAAGGGGGAGTGTTATAAATAGAATTTTATTTATGGTGAATATCTATATTTAGAGAGTATCTAGTGTTTATTACTTGGTGGCTAAGTCACCCCCTCCCTATAAATAGAGGCTTCAATTCCATTGTAATTCATCCCAAAATTCAATAAGAATTTCCTCTCTCTTTATCTCCAATATTGCTCTTGTTCTTTTATTATTTTATAATAAAACGGAAAAAGTCAGAACTATCTGAGGTATACATGAATAAGTCTGATGCGTCACAATGTTTTTTAATATTTTTACTATATATTAAAGAGAGATAAATGGAAGGAGAACGAGCTAATCAAGAAGAGAAAATCGAACTAACACCTATATTTAAAATTTGAAATATTATTGTCGATATCTCTATGCAATAATGGTGAAGTTGATTATTATTTTCTTAATGAGTCTTTTTTTTAAAACATTCTATCTACGAGTTCATGTGCAATCTATTAAGTGTCATTTTTTTTTTCTATATTAAAACAAACAAAAGAAAAATGAACCACATAGGGGGGGAGGGACTTTTTCTAGAAGGTCTTTGAATATGAAGGCGGCTGCTTTGGTCTCAATAGAATTTTTATTTGACGACTTCTTTGGTAAAACTTAAAAACCTGAACCTTAAACCCCGGAAAACGATTAATTGAAAATTATTACTAATAATTTATGGGTGAAATTTAAAAATAGTCAGATTTACAATTATTAATTGAAAAATTGTTACAGTTTCAAAAGTAATCGAAATTTAGCTACTTTTTATGTAAAGATTCTGAACAAAAACACTGTTAAAAATCCGGAAATATTCCAGTATAATATGCTGGAATTCTTTATATATTAGCTTCCAGCATAATATGCTGGAATTTTATGATGTGTTCGATTTCCATCATAATATGCTGAATGTTTATATGCAGGAACTCCATAATCCCGCATATTATGCTGGGACTTTCCGTATCCTGGAGTTCCAACATAATAGAGTCAATTACTTAAATGGTCACTCAACTATCTCAAATTATCTCCTAAAATCACTTTTCTTTCGTTTGTAACAACAAAGTCACTGAACTATGCCTACTGCACTCAGAATGTCACTCTCAACTAGATTTTCCAAATTTTGGATTGCCAAATACCTATTTTACCCTCTAAATTATAAACGTTTATCTTCTTTTTATTTTTTTAAAACTTTTTAATATTATGATTTTCTCTTTTCAATTTATATTATGGACTTACCTATAGAATAAATAAATATTATTTATATATTAAAACATAAAAAGTATTTAAGCATCTATAATGCTGGAATAACAAAATAATGAGCATAGTAAAAAAATTAATTAGAATAATTTGTTCGTAATAATAATTTTAGTATTAACAACAAAAATTCAAAAATTTATTTACACAATTCAGAATGAAAGAAAATAAAGGTTGTAAAATATATATTCCATGCACGTGATATAAAAACAGTTATTTAAATAAAGGTATTTTTATAATATAATTATATATTCTTATATTCCATGCACGACTTAACATAGCATATTTTACCCTATATAATAGTCTCCCTGCTTTCCAGTGACATGACTTTGTGTCGTCGGAAAGTTGGTAGAAACATAATAATATAATTGAGCATATTTTTTAAGAATATATAATGTATATTATAAAAATACCTTTATTTAAATAATTATTTTTATATTACATGCATGGAATATATATTTTGCAACCTTTATTTTTCTTTCATTCTGAATTGTATAAATAAATTTTTGAATACTAAAATTATTATTACGAACAAATTATTCTAATAAATTTTATTTACTATGCTCATTATTTTGTTATTTGATCACGCCCAACTATGCCTTCTAAAAAGGACAATGCGGTCGCTGCAAATATAATCCGGTTTACAAGTCCGGAGTCGAATCCCACAGAGAACTAAGGTTTAGCTACAGCTGTTCACTATCACCAAGAAGACAAGCTTGAACAATTCCTAACTTATAGATATTAAGATTCTTATGTTTAACTAATTAACTAACAAACTAAAATAGTAAATTAACAACTAAATATACTAAGGGTTAGAGACAAGGTTAAGGAGGTCTAGAGTTATGATTTCCCCAATTGTCGGAATCCTTCCCGCTATGTCTTCTATNTCATTCTGAATTGTGTAAATAAATTTTTGAATTTTTGTTGTTAATACTAAAATTATTATTACGAACAACTTATTCTAATTAATTTTTTTACTATGCTCATTATTTTGTTATTCCAGCATTATAGATGCTTAAATACTTTTTATTTTTTTAATATATAAATAATATTTATGTATTCTATAGGTAAGTCCATAATATAAATTAAAAAGAGAAAAATTATAATATTAAAAGGTTTTAAAAAAATAAAAAGAAGATAAATGTTCATAATTTAGAGGGTAAAATAGGTATTTGGCAATGCAAAATTTGGAAAATCTAGTTGAGTGACATTCTGAGTGTAATAGACATAGTTCAGTGACTTTGTTGTTATAAATAAAAGAAAAGTGACTTTAGGAGATAATTTGGGATAGTTGAGTGACCATTTGAGTAATGGACTCCAACATAATATGCTTTAAGTTTATATGCAAGAGAGCACATTATGCTGGAACTTCAGTGTTTCAGCAAAACAATGGCTATTTTTCACTTCGCAAATGCTGGCTTTTTTCCGATTATCAATCCGTAAAATGGCTAGCCCGTATTATTTTGACCATATTTTTTATCAGGTAGCCTATCAGTCGTAAATAAATAGGGAATTCATGTTCTTAATGTATGTTTTATTCAAATTGGACAAATAGCTAGGTCATGTTCTTTTTTTTCTCCCTTAAATGCTCATATTGGACCATTAGCCTGTCTTCTTTTGGTTACCTAATGTTACATCATTCTTTGATTGTTGCATTTTTTACCCTCTTTTCTGATTGTGCCAGATTAAAGAGTCTTGTTCATTTTCTTTAACTCCAACAAAGAGTTGACAATCCCATCAGACTGTATGCAAGCTTCGTGGTTAGTCTGCGCTCTTCGGACTTTTCAAACTTAGCGAATTAAAAAATCTGCTAAAGATAACTTTTAAGAGTCACTTAATCCTTTGACCTCTTCTCTCAAAAAAGACGTTGTGCGAATTGCTCCCACACCTGTAGCTTTTGTGATCAGCCTCCTCAACTGTGCATCGATCGAAAGGCCCCCCCCCCCCCCCCCCCTTTTCTTTGCCTTCGACTATTACCGGCTAGCAAGGCTTGTCTCAACATTAGATTATCCCACACCGGGTTTCAAATTATCCAGATGCTTACGCTGGATGGAATGCCTCTAACATTGTTGGCTTTAATATATCCGTAGTTGGGATCAACAATTATGTGGAACCATATTAAAATTTGAACTCATGACGATTAACATCTTGACTACTGAATTATCTTATTTGAGATTCCATTGTTTGAATTCTAATAGTGATTAAGAGATAACACAATCACGCGATGATCAAAGTAGGTTTAGCTCATTGCTTCACTATCAATATAGGAGTATATGTATATGAAGTCAAAAGAGAAGGCTATTATTTTGGGGCGGTTATAATGCGTAAAAATCACGAAAGAGAATAAGGTTTAGTTATCTAATATATAGTCCATTAAGTTTAATTTACTATATTCTCTGCCCCAACTTGTCATTTGGCTTGCACATCATTGTAATATATCCAAGTCAACAGGTATTATAATTGCAGCACTATAAATAAATCTATAGTTGAGAACTTGGGAATGAGTATATACAGTTATAAAAGCCCATAAAGTAGTCCAAATTGGGTTAGTGCAACAGGTAGCATGATTAGTAGTTCAATTTTGGAATTTTTCCAAGTCAACTGATGTCAATTACTAATGGAATAATTGCATCAACCGGCAGCCTGGTGCACTAAGCTCCTATTATACGCGGAGTTCGGGAAAAGGCCGGACCACAAGGGTATTGTTGGTTCTTGATAAAAGAAATTAAGGGAAATAATTGGGGAAGATGACAAGAAAATAAAAAGAGTATACTGGAATAGATGTAAAAGGAACTGAAGTTGAAAATTCTATTTAATTTTACTGCATTTGGACTACAATTTATAAGAGAAATACTAACTTAAAAGACCTAAAAATCAGCACAAAATCTGCTGAAAATAACAAACTCCTAGAGACTAGTTCACTCCTAAAGACTAGTTCAAAATTATTTCAAATTCAAACTAAATTACTGCAGTAAATAACTCTTAAGCTGAAACAGTAAAATAATTTTACTATTTTCAGCTTCTAAAGCATCTTTTTAACACTCCTCCTTGCTTTTGAAGCTGCAAATTCTGAATTTATGCCTTGTAAACCTTTAACTGGAAGCGACTTTGTACGTAAATCTGCCAACTGATCTTTGGACTTGCAGTAAATTGAGTTCAATTTTCTATTTTGCTGCATCTCATGATTGTCAATGAAATAAGTTGGCTCTTTTTTCGGCTTCATTTTGACTTGAGGCTTGTCAACTTTCTTCCACATTTGCATTTTGCCTTGAGGCTTGTCAACTTTCTTCCAAATTTTGTTTTTCTGAAATATTGACAACTTCTTTGTCTCATTTTCACATATGTCCTCTTTTGGAGGATTATCTGCACTTTGTAGATTCTTTGGGCTCCATTCTTCATCTTCGGTTGGATCAAATGAGAAGTTTTTACCTCTCATTTTAACCCTTAAAATCTGAAGTCCAGTTGCATCATAAATGAAACAATATTTATCTTCAAAGGATACTTTAAATCCTTTTTCCATTAGTTGTCCAACACTTAATAAATTTTGATCAATATCAGGAACATAAAGAACATCTGAAATTTTCTTAGTACCTGACTTTGTTGGGATTGCAACAGTTCCTTTTCCCTTAGCAAGAATATAATCACCATTCCCAATTCTGACTTTCTTATTTCCCATAGACGTAAACTCTTTGAAAAGATTTCTGTCATATGTCATGTGGTTTGTACAACCACTGTCAATCAACCAAAAATCAGATTTTTTTGGTTGAAAGAATAGTTGCCACAAACAAGTGATGTTCTTCTTCTTCATTGGCAACTTGGGCATCTGCTTCATGCTTTTGATATTTGCCTTTGCAAATTACAGCTTCATGACCAAGTTGGTTGCAAATTTTGCACTTTGCATCTGGCCTCTTCCAACATTTGAATGGTGGATGACCTTTTTTGCCACAGTGCTGACAAGGTGGGTAATTTTTCTTTACATTATTACCCTTGCTTTGAGTTTTGTGGTTGGCTGCCAGGCTCCTTCAACCATACCATCTTGCCTCATAAGCCTCCTTTGCTCTTGTGCCTGCAATGTATTTAACAATTCTGCCAAGGTAATCTTGGATAGATCCTTTGTATTTTCCAAGGTAGTTATGGATACTTCATATTTTTCAGGCACCGTAACAAGAATTTTTTCAACAATTCTTGAATCTTTAAATTTAGTGCCAAGCAACCTTACCTTGTTAACAATGCCAAGCAACCGATCTGAGTATTCTTTGACGGTCTCAGATTCTTTCATTTTCTGCAACTCGAATTCCCTAATTAAATTCAGCACTTTCATGCCTCGAATTCTTTCATCTCCTGTATATTCTCTCTTCAGATAATCCCAGATTTCTTTTGCTGATTTGAGAGCCATAACTCTCGTGAAAATTGTTGCAGACACACCAGCAAACAAAGTTGCTTTCGCCTTTGATTTCCTGGTTTTCTTTCCTTGTGACTCTTGATCTGGGCCACGGTGGGATTGTTAGGCAGCGGAAGAACATCATAATCCTCTTCCACGGCCTCCCAAAGATCTAAAGCCTCCAAGTAAGTCTCCATTCTCACTGCCCACAGTTGGTAATTTTCACCATCAAAGACTGGAGGAGCCAATTGAGAAAAACTCATTTCAGTCTCCATCTCACTCAAGAAAAAGATTTTACTTAGGTCCCTTAAGAAGATGGCTCTTGATACCAATTGTTGGTTCTTGATAAAAGAAATTAAGGGAAATAACTGGGGAAGATGACAAGAAAATAAAAAGAGTATACTGGAATAGATGTAAAAGGAACTGAAGCTGAAATTTCTATTTAATTTTACTGCATTTGGACTACAATTTATAAGAGAAATACTAACTTAAAAGACCTAAAAATCAGCACAAAATCTGCTGAAAATAACAAACTCCTAGAGACTAGTTCAAAATTATTTCAAATTCAAACTAAATTACTGCAGTAAATAACTCTTAAGCTGAAACAGTAAAATAATTTTACTATTTTCAGCTTCTAAAGCATCTTTCTAACAGGTATATTGTACGCAGCCTTACCCTGCATTTCTGCAAGAGGCTGTTTCCACGGTTCGAACTCGTGAACTCCTGCTCACATGACACCAACTTTACCAGTTACGTCAAGGTTCCCCTTCACATATAATCATGACTCATGAGTAAAGTTAATTCCAACTTTTGCAAGAACCTGCCTAGGAATCTTTCATAACCTTGTACTCACACCTTTAATAATACAAGTAGAGGCGGACCTATGCAATAGGTAGAGGGGTTACCGGCATCAGTAAAGTTCGGTAAAAATTCCATATATACATGTATATCTTTAGAAAATAGTGATATATTAATAGTAGGCACCCTATATACAAACCGGATTTTGGTTGAATCGAAAAGTGCAGCCGCGACCTTCAACTCCTAGGTCCGCCTCTGAATACAAGGTTCCTAACCAATACGAGAACCTTCCTAGGATCTTCCAAAAATGTGACTTCATATTGTACTTGAAGCTCTAGTCTGTCTTGTGCTTCCATTTTCATTGCATGACAACAACTATGCATTCTGAGGATTCACCATGAACTTACTAGTTTTACCCTACTGTTAACTTACCATAATCCTCCTTTTTCTATTCGGCTTGAGACCGAATGTGAGCAAGCTCACACATGCGGAGTATAACATGTCTTCACAACTCACAAGTTGTACACATGTATTACACACACACACACGGCGTTGCCAATGCCAGACATGTAACAGGTATAAATATTATTCCTTAGCGAATAACATACTGTTCGATGCATCAGAAGTCTGTGCGCGCACCATAACTCAATGTTATATGTGCTCTGAGACTGACTTCATGTAATAAGCACAGCACATTAAACTAGTGAAGTCTAGCGTAAAAACAGCGAGATGATCAACTTTTACTTGAAATTGGTGTGCACATTATACTAAAAACTCGATGTAAACGTTCGTATGGCAGATATTGATCTTGGAAAGTCCGGTACAGAAACCTATTAGTAAACCAGATTGGAAAATTGCAAGGATAAAGATGATGATCATGAATACACACACAGAGACACGCATGCACATACCAAGTTATAGTCGTCCATTCTCAAAAGTAATTCAAGCTTATAAGGAGGGAATACTAGTCATAACTAATACATTCAAATTGTACAACAATCATCTAATATTGTCCCAATCACACTGGCTTGGGCAGGCATTGTGGCATTGTGCACAGTATCTTGATACAAAGCAAACGGAAAATCCAGCAGAATTATCTGTGAAAGTTCTACTTTCTCAGAATCCACACTTAGGACAATATATATCACTATACAGATAAAATAAGATAGCTAAATGATAGTGGTGTATTTGCTCTCAAACTTCTCAAAGCCTAAGGGTGAGATCTGGTGTAATTGGTTCATCTTTTTCGTCGTATGAAGAAGTCACATTTGAACATCCAGCAATAGAAAAATTAGTAAGAGAGGTACCGGGATTTGTCACTTGACGAAAACTTCCTGGCCATAGTAATTGATCAGCTTCATCATTTTGCATGTACAAAGGTGGACTTTGGCAATTACTATACTCAAATCTTGCGCTCGTTTTAAAATCGACTGGCCTCATTGCTGGTGCGGATCCCTGGTGTAGCGAAGAATGTGCTTTGATTCCTAAAGACCTTATTGTAGATCCATGTAATGGCAAAGATGCCAAATTAGCATACCTTTCTGAGAAAATTCCCATTCTCATAGCTCGTTTTGCGAGTGTTCGTTCTCTTTTATGTGCATTCTGGTGACCACCAAGAGCCTGTGAACTATAGAATTTCCTTTGGCAGAAATTGCAACTAAAAACTCTTTGAAATGCCGGTCCTGATCCTGATCCTGATCCTGAATTTTGTGTTGCATGTTCATTGCTGCTTTCACTTGTGCTGGATACTGAAAAGCCTATTGAATCCTGGCTAAGAGACAAGTCAAGTGACACTGGTTCTGAACTTAACTTAGTGAAATCTATAACTCTGTCCTTGTAAGGATCCGTGAACGATTCAACGGTACATATATTAGAAGCTACCTGGCTAATAATATCAGAATCATCTTCAAACAATGCCTCAACTTCAAGATTGAATCTTGGTGTTTGCATTTTGGTTAAAAATTAGGAACTTACACTGTGTAGTGATCAATTGAAACAAATGAGCGATCGTCGACTTAGTAACATTGTCCTGTATATGACCAGAAAAAGAAAAGGTTTGGTTGAGTCAATATATACAAGTTTAATGCAATTAAATTCCAATCAGTGAAATAACCAAAATCTTGATATGCATTGAGCATATATATACAAGTTTAGTAGCAAGCACTAGTTTCACAACAATCCTCTCTATAACAGCCTCGTTTGTTCCGATATTTTTTTGTTGTTATAGTGTAGTGTTGTTATAGAGGACATATATTATAACATAACATGAGATCAGTTCCGAGAAAAATTTGGTTTTATAGTGAATGACTATGATATAGGGATGTTGTTATAGAGAGGTATGACTGTGTATAACAGTTTAATGTATCGTGCAATATAGTGTTACAACATACAGATGAAACCGATTAAGGCATTAACTTTCGTGTTATTTGAGCTGTAAGCGGAAGTACCATTATCAGAAAGGAAAGGCTGCAAAATACCATAGTGACACCATTGAAGAAAATTCAAACTATTCACCAAAAGACCAATTAAATCTGATGTTTCTGTTCCATTTTCTGGTGTAACATGAACTCCATTCTGTTCCATTTTCTGGTGTAACATGAACTCCATATGAGTCCTTTTTGCGATTTTTATCTCAGTCGCAGCATCTCCAACAAGGGATAAAGGACTAACTTTTAGGCGAAAAATGAGAAGGCAGCTAACAACATATCGATAGAGTAAGATAAATGTTTTACAGATAATTCAAGTGGCCTCATTTGGCTGCAGTTTTAACATATTGATTTCACTTCAGTTCTGCTGCAAATTCTGATCGACTATCAAAGTACAAATATTCTTTCGTTTGATCTATATTTAGACTTTCTGAGAATGGCGTTTCATCGACAGTGTTGTTTAAAGTCCTAACAAGTTAATGAAACAGGAAGTACAACTCACCCCATCAAAGGGAAAGATTGCAATATAAACCACAAAATATTATGAATTCTCTGCAGTTTAGTATAGCAAAAACAATGAATTATCACACACACAAATAAGTAAGAATTAAGACCTACATCTACCTTTTTGGAATCACTTTACAAAGGACTAAATAACACCATAACTATAGTCCAATTACTATGCCTAAATCGCGAGCAAGTTGGGAAAAGCTATATGAATCCTCACTATCCATATTGCTCTATTTAAACTCGTATCTGTCCAATATATATATGACTAAAAGGGCAGCCCGATGCATTAAGCTCCCACTATGCGCGGCGTCCGGGAAAGGGCCGGACCAACAAGGGTCTATAGTACGCAACCTTACCCTACATTTTTGCAAGAGGCTGTTTCCACGGCTTGAACCTCTGACCTCTTGGTCACATGGCAACATTACCAGTTACGCCAAGGCTCCCCTTCATCCAATATATATGACTAATTATATATAATTCAAGAAAGTTAACAAATTTGATATGCAGATTGAGGAAAGATTTACTATAAAACACAACTTTTTTTAGATCTTGTGTTCCATAAAAAGGATAAAGGAAAGTAGTCAACTGTATAACTTCCACAAATGAATATATCTATAGCTTCAAAAAACATGACAGGTCCAATTTTTTTCTTGACAAAATCTAACTACTCTCTGTTAAATTTTCAGCTACAAGAAAATTGCTTAAAGGGCAGATCAGTGCACTAAGCTCCCGTTATGCGCTGGGTTCGGGGAAGGGTCGAAACCACAAGGGTCTATAGTACGTAGCCTTACCCTGCATTTCTGCAAGAGGCTATATTCACGGCTTGAATCCGTGACCTCCTGGTCACATGACAACAACTTTACCAATTACGTCAAGACTCCCCTCTGACAAGAAAACTGCATAGGATAATGAAAATTTTCTTTATAAACTACTTAACCTCCATACAAGAGGAAACCATTTCAAGATTTGAAACATAGGATCATAAGAAGACATAAAGCTAGAAAGTTAGTTTACTGAAATACAACAACAGCAACAACTACTACTACGCCGTAGTTCCAAACAAAAAACGAGGTCGGCTATATCAATCCTCACTGAAATCCAAGCCAAAAATCAGAAGACCAACACAAGAGGCTTGAACTAGAACACCAAATATAAAACAACAACAACAACAACCACCCAGTATAATCCCACTAGTGCAGTCTGGGGAGAGTAGTTGTACGCAAACCTTACCCCTACCCTGGGAATAGAGAGGTCCGATAGACCCTCGGCTCAAGAAGATAGAGCACCAAATATATATAGAATAATTAACCAAGCTCAAAAGAAGAAATCAAACTAACCAGCTATTTCTGACTAGTGTAGTAGTACATCTTCTTGAGGGGGCAGCTTCTTGGTGCTGTTGACTTGTTGTAGTAGTAAAATTAGTGAAAGGACTTCATCAAGGACAAAAAATGGTGCTGTATCAAATTCCCACTTTCAAATAATTTAAGTATATGCGAGAAAAAGGAACTTTAAGGGAAATTGGGAAGTGGGGTTTGTATATATATATAGATATACTATTGATGTTTAATTATGGGAAAGCAAAGGTAAAGGAGTTATGGGACAATGGTGGGACGTCAGATAGTCAGAGAAAAGATTGTTATAGTGGATGTTTGGAGAGTCAAAATGACAAACCGGTGCACTAAGTTCCCGCTATGCGCGGGATTTGAGGAAGAACCGGACCACAACCGTCTATTGTATGCAATCTTACCTTACATTTTTTCAGGAGGATATTTCTACGGCTCAAACCTGTGACCTCCTGGTCACATGGCAGCAATTTTACCAATTGTGCCAAAGCTCCCTTCGCAGAGTCAAATAAAGAAAAGGAAAAAAAAGTACTACTTTTTTATTAGCACTTGAAATCGCTACCATAAAATTTTGAACTCATAAAGTTCAAAACTTGAATCTGCCTCTACTTTTACGTGACTAAATGGCGGATAGCTAGCATGGAAAGTACGAGCTCAACGGATCTAATAATTTTGGTCCAAATCATGTATATAAAATAAACTCCAAAACCTATAAACTTCAAATTCTGAATCTGCCTCGAACTGTTCGAGAAAACACAGATGGATCGGAAGATAATAGTAAGTTGAAGGAAGCAAAACAGTTATACTAAAGAAGTATATAGTGTAAGTCATTTCATGTTGTTAGCCCCACAAAAGATTCTCTGTCGTCTTCCACTTTACTCTCTCAAATCTGTGTCCACTTTTTAATTAAAGAGTTTACAGAAAAATATGTAACTAAGTTTTTTTTTTTCTGACAGTCAGTCACCTACTTTTCTTTTTTCTGCATGCATGTCCACCATATCTCTTACCATAAACATAAGTACTCTTCATATGAGTCTGATCTGCTGTTTCCGCCTACTAAAACACAGAAGCCACATGCCTCCCGCAGGTTGTTCATAGTTGTAAACAAAGACGGATTCAGAATTTAAAGTTTAGTTGTATATGTTATTACGTTGATCTCAATTAATACTATAATAATAGTCGAGTTTCACCGACCTATATATTTATAAATATTTAGTTATTTTCGTAATACATTTACAATTTATAAAAGGAAATAGATTCATGTAAATCTATACGTAATCTTAATTGACGAGCTCTTAGTGCATAGGAAATATTCACTCGTTCTCCGTCAAATTCTAGTATAGTTTAAGATATCGTCCCACAAGGATTGGAATATTTATGCTAATAACTTGTAATATTTTAGCTACTATTTGAGAGAACCAAATTGATGAAAAGAGAGTAGGATTTTGAATTTGTAAATTACGTAAACAAAAACAACTTCTGGAAAATTTATATTCAAAAAGTGTTGGGAATCATTAAATTCACTTGACGATATTTTTATAATGAAATCTCATCTACATATATTTTACAAATGGATAATTGCTTATTGCTAATGTGATTATGCTTTGCTCACTAGAAAATAAACAATTAATTTATATTATTAATTGACTTACGACTAGTGACAATAAGACGGAAATATATATCTTTCATGAATTATGCCAAGAAGTAGTAAAGACCTCTTGAGATTATCTTTACGAAGAAATCAATGATCTTATATAATAATTCCTTCATGAGAACTAAAATTGAATTAAGCAAAAATCAAGATTTGTTTCCGCTCTTTGATATCTATATTCTATAAAGTTTGATTCTTAATATGTGCTAATTAATTATGGTAAATGGTTACCTACTGCTCCTCAAATTTTGAATTAAAGATTAATTTCTACCACAATTATTTATATCATTCATTTTTTTATATTTTATTGTTTTTCTTGTTATCGACCATCAACAATTTAATATTAGGACTATTACCTAAAAACCATGAACAATCTAATATTCGAACTAGTTTTTTGGACATATACATGTGTTTTTCTAAACCATTTTTCCAGTTCATTATTTTGATTTTTGAGCAAACCCAAGATATAATCCCAGTGGCATTTCACTAATCTCCATGACTTGAGATGCCCAAGAAAACTTTTGTACTTAATCCCATCTTTAAACCCCACATCCTAGGTTAATTTTAAAAAACTATTAAATTAAAAATCATTTCTTTTTTCAATTTTATTTGTCCCCTAAGTCCATCACACAATCTGCACGTGACTCCGTAACACCCAACACTAATCACAGATTAAAAACAGATTTTTGCCTTAATCCCAAAAATTACCGACAGATGCCCGTTGCCTGCCGCTTGGTACGTCGCTCGAGGCACTTGCTTTTGACGCGAACATGATTAAAAAAAAATATCTCGTTGAGCTTGCTTTTCGTGAGATTAGAAAAAAAATATTAAAATCGAACGAACTCTTTTATTCATGTACTAAACTTCGATTAAGCACCTACTTTAATGTACTAAAACTAATTAATTTATTAATTTAGTACTCACTCTCATTTGTTGCCCACCACTTAGAAAAGCACACCCACTAAATATAATTTATCTTTTAAGTTAATTCTTTAAATTTTTAATATATGGTACTAATCCAAAACTTATAATACTAGGCTAATACAGGTTTTGCTTTCATGAAGATAAGTTAATGTAAGGCAAGACACTTAATTTATTTGATTAAATAATAATTAGGTATACATTCTTCCATCAAGTTCTGGTAGTGCTTGCTTTTTTATATTCACATGCTTTTGCTTTTATTATCATACGTACTTTAGGTTAAAGAACTATTAACATGTGTCGTGTTTTAAAAAATAAAATATTTTAGGGGCCTATCTCTAGTAAAGATGGTGGAATAATACGGGCTAGCCAGTTTTCGGACTGGCAATTAAAAAATAGTCAGCGTTTGTAAAGTCATTGAAAAATAACCACTATTTTGCTGCAACACAGAAAGTTCCAGCATAATACACTTGTGTATGAACTTCCACCGTATTATGCTGGAACTCCAACACTGTCCGCCGTCAAATCCCAGGGCTCAACCCTGGACAGGCGATGGAAACTACCAAGCTGGAGTACGGTAGGGGCAGAGGGAATTTCCGGTGGAGCGGTGAAATGCTCGGAAAGTTTTAGCATAATATACTGGAGATTGGAGCGCCTGTGTATGAACTTCCAGCATATTATGTTGGACCAGTATATTATGCTGGAAGTTCACATGTAAAAAATTCGAACTCTAGTATATTATGCTGGAATATTTTCCGGATTTTGAACAGCATTTTCGTTCAGATTTATCTTTACATAAAAAGTGGCTAAATTTCGACTACTTTTGAAATTGTGGCTATTTTTCAATTACCACTTGTAAATATGACTATTTTTTAATTTCAATTGTAAAGATTCAAGCCTGAGTATCAAATCGTCTTTGTTATGAAATGCTTTATTCTTTAACATCGAATTTCTCGACATAAATTCAAATTTAGTAGAACCACAATATAAATATCTAACAACAAATAAGAAATTAAAAGGTATATATTTCACAAGAGAAGAACTTAGATGGATCCCCAAAAAAGGTATTAGATTATCCAGTTTGTTGGGGTGGGGTGGCAGGGAAAAATAGGTGCTAGTTTACTTTTTTCAGTAGTCAACTTCTATTTCGAAACTAATGGAAATTGATTAATTATATTCCTATTAAAATATTTACTGTTATAGGGTCCTTTCTATCTATATTGGAAAATTTACGCTTAGTCCCTCAAGTTTTGACGAATTTTTACTTTGATCCTTGTGACATTTGGCTAAGCACATTTGCCAGGAGCTTTTTAGTTTGGTTAAATATTTCTATTAGAGCTGTCAAAACGGATCAGCCCAGCCCAGTCCAGTTCAAGCCTCGCGGGCTTTTAAATTTGGTGGGCTAGGACGGGTCAGCCCCCACATGATCGGTCCTTAAAATGGACAGCCCAACCCAGACCTAAGTGGGCCGCGGGCTAGGGCGGGCTGGCCCTTCAGATTTATTTTTAAGAAAAAAGAATTTCTTTAAATCCTTAAAATATTTTTTCGTGACATAGTCGATTAATCATGTAAATAACTTTTGTCTGCTTCGAGCATAAAAAAAGCTTGATATTTGGCGAGGAATCTCGTAATTGAAATGCAAATTCTCTATATCTCTAACTCTTCTTTTTTAAAGTTACATGAATATTTTCTTAATGCTTTACTTTCATTTTCCTCAGATTCAGGGATTGCTTCAATAAGCTTAAATGCTGAGGTTTTTTTAATTTAGGATTAATACCATTTGCTGATTTCATCATTATAGTCCATAAAATTTTTAAAATTCCTGAAATTTGCTAGTGGTCAATTTTTTTTTTTTGTGTATATTCAAAATTGATCTTTTTCTATACTAAAGAGCAATTTAAATATTAATAGTATATTAAAGTAATCCAAACTGATCATTGGCCACTTAAAGTAATATTTTCTTTTGAAAAATAATTATTATTGGCCAACTAAAACTTTTCGAGTTCGTTATTAATTAAGCAAAAGAAAAACTAACTTTGTCATATTACATGCATGTCAAAAATTTAAATTCTAGTTGATATGGAAGGGTAAATGAGCAAACTAGGGTTGTAAATGGGGATTATAGTTAATAGTTTTTTTTTAGTTTTTACTTATTTAAATATTAAAGATTTAATAGTTAATTAATTTATAGCCCACGGGCCTGCCCAAGCCCAGCCTCGGTCAAGCCTCAAGGGCCAGCGGGTTGATTTGAGCCTCGCTTATAAGCCTCAGTTTTAAATGGGCTCAAAAAATCCTAGCCCAACCCTACCCAAGTAGCGGGCTGGGTTGGGCTGGCCTCACGGGCTAAGCCCATGTTGACGGCTCTAATTTCTATGTTTGTGAAGGAATAGAATAAGATTTAAAAAATATCTAGTCAAGAAAAGGGGGGAAGTGCACGGTTAGCCACTAATAACACATGTATTTACTTTTAAGCCACTGTTTAAAATGTCTTCAGTCTTTAGCCACTGCTTTAATAAACTTTACCTGCCCGGAGGAAAACACCCTTCTGCTCATAAAAGTTCAGGACCAAGTGTCCTTAACTTTTGAACTTGCAACTCTAAGTTCAGGACTTCAGGACTACATGTCCTTAACTTTTGAACTTGTAACTCGAAGTTCAGGACCACCTGTCCTTAAGTTCTGTGCTTGTAACTCTAAGTTAAGGACTACTTGTCCTTAACTTTTGAACTTGTAAGTCTAAGTTCAAGACCTATTGTCCTTAACTTTTGAGCTTGTTAGTCTAAGTTCAGGACCAAGTGTCCTTAACTTTTGAGCTTGTTAGTCTAAGTTCAGGACCTATTGTCCTTAACTTTTGAGCTTGTTAATCTAAGTTCGGGACCTATTATCCTTAACTTTTGGGCTTCTTAGCCTAAGTTCAGGCAGGACCTATTGTCCTTAACTTTTGAGCTTGTTAGTCTAAGTTCAGGACTTCAGGACCTATTGTCCTTAACTTTTGAACTTGTAACTGTAAGTTCAAGACCTATTGTCCTTAACTTTTGAACTTGTTAGTCTATGTTCAGGACCAAGTGTCCTTAACTTTTGAACTTGTAATTCTAAATTCAGGACCAAGTGTCCTTAACTTTTGAAATTGTAACCGTAACTTCAGGATCCATAACTGTAGCAGAAAACTAAACGTTATTTGTATCTTTTCACAAAAAAAAATAAAAAAAATAATAATAATTGCAATTTACATATAAGATTGATGTCAGATTCGGCTTGGATGCAACATTGATAAGACAAATCTACATAACCTTTTCATTACTAGTCTGATGAAAATACAAGTGACGACGATTTAGTGTCCCAAGATAATTTGTCTAATGATGATTCTGAGAATACAAAGGATGAGGATGATAAAGAGTGCGATAGTGATGAACAGAATAAGTTACTGATATGTGTTAGTCTACAATCAAGATCATATACGTCGGCGGAGTCCACGGCAGTCGCCGTCTCACAGACGGCGGCACAGTTCTTCTCCCTAACTTGAAAGAGATAGAAGAAAGGGTAACACAGTCTTTTTATATTAATTTTAATAGACTAGTGGCTACTATTGCTAAGCATTGGAAATGCTAGATAAAAAGTAAATACCACTTTAAAAAGTGGCTACCCCACACAATTTTTACTCGAAAAAATTCTTATTTTAATTGTCCTTAGAGGACCAAATATTAACTATTGAAGTGAAGTAAGGTCGAATAAGGCGGAGCAAATATAGAGGATTATTCATACCCTCTAAACTTCCAAATAAAAAGAAAGAATTAATTATTTTCCTATAATCTCACGTAAATGTAGGATTTACCTGCATTTGTAGTTTTATTTATCAACTTGTCCATTTTGTATCTAATAAATAACATTCTTAAAGTGCTGAATGTTTTATTAGAATGTAAATCACAATTATCTAGTAAAAAAAGTAAGGAAATTAAATTTTTACCTTTTGTAAAAATTGTAAAAAGAAATTCAATTTAAAGAATGTGAAAATTTAGAGACAACTCATGCAGATACGATATCGGATTTTGTTGTAACTGTCCTTAGATTTAGCTGCAAAATCATATCTTGAATGTTCCTTTATCTCTTTTTATTAATTTAACCTTTGAAAGTTTTATTTTGACTAAAAAAATTCTACATGGCTTTGACCTAGTTTTATTTTTGACTAAAAAAAATTCTACATGGCTTTGACCTAGTAGCGATAGCAGAGCATGATGTGCTTGTTAGGTGCACGTCATAGGGTATTGAACTCTGCTCTTAAGTGAAAATGGTAAAGGGGTGAGCCATTATCCTTTGTATTCTGAACCTTACGACACTTGTCTCAGGGATTTCTTATTTAAAAAACGAGACACAAAGAACTTGCTTTCTGACGTATTGATCAATCAAATGTGACAAAAAGGAATAGTTAATTTAGAGAATTTAAGTAAAAAGTTAAAAAATAAAATCGCATAAAATATAAAAAAAAGACTATACATAAAAGAAGAAAAAATAGAATTGATAAAAAGGTAAATATATTATTTAATTTAGAGTGAGAAAAAATTTAATTTTTTTATTAATAATTATATAAATATAAATAATATAATAATATAATATTGATTCATATTTTTTGGGGCCTTAAATATAGGCAAGAGTTTCACTTGTTTTACCCTCGAGCCGCCCTTGACAGACACTTTGAAGAATTTACTCTAAGGAGAAAAAATTGTGTTAATGGATTTGTTCTTTCAACCAACAAAAGGAAGGCCATTTGCAATTGAAGTTGGCTACTTTGATTCTATCTTAGAAATCAAAGAAAAAATCCAAAAATATCAAGGCATTCCTGTTCCAAAACAAACATTAATTTTCAAAGGTAACGTCCTAGAAGATCATATAAACGTTCATTATTCCGATATCCTCAATAATTCTCACATTCAACTCGTCGTAGAATCCGAATCCAAATCTGAATCGGACAAGAACATTAATATCATCAAGGCAGAACAGTCGTCTCCAACGAAGAAACTCCAACTCCTCATCAAGATGCCAACGTCGTCAAAACTAGGGATTGCCCTAGAAATGAACGTTACGGATAGCGTTAGAAGGGTAAAAGAGAGAATTCACGATATGGAAGGTGTACATGTGAGTAAATTAGTAATGTATGCTAATGGAATTGAATTGATTGATCATCAAAGTCTACAAGATTATGGACTTTCTGATAATTCAGAAATTGATGTTAGTATAATTAAGCCTAATTATATCGCGGCGTCTACGACAACAACTTCTTCAGGATCATCATCAGGAAATAATATAAACGGATCGAAGAAAATAAGGATTATGGTTTTGTCTAAATGTGGTACGAAGAAATTTCCTATCGAAGTTAATCCGTCAGACAATGTGGGACACTTGAGAAAAGAGCTACAAATATTAAACCAAAAATTGGAATTAGATCTTCCAAAAGAAGGGTATTTTTTTATTTATAAGCAAAATGTGATGGATGATGATCGTTCATTTAGATGGCATCATGTTTCTCAAGGCGACACTATTGAGATCTTTAATGGTAGTGTCACTGGTGGAGCTTAATTTTTTTCTTTTTTTGGTTTTTCACCCGGTATTCGGTATTTACATTGGAGCCTTTATATTTGAATTCGTGTCGCATAGGGCCCTACCAAGAATTTTTTCATACCTAAGGCTCAAACCCGAGACCTCTAGTTAAGGGAGCAGCTCCATCCGCTGCAAACCACATCCTTTGGGTGGTATTTTTTTTTCTTTTTAAGTTTTTTGTATTCTCTCTCTTAATTCAAAGTTCTTAGAATAGTTTGTGTTTAATGTGTTAGTATTTGAGAGAGGAGACATGTCATCTTTTTTAGAACAATATAAATATTTGTTTAATGTAGCTGTACTACATGACTTAGTGTTTGTGTCATTTGTGTAGTTTTGTATTCTTTTACTGATGTTATTCCTTGTTTATGCTTTCGTTTCGGCTTTCTGATTAAAGTACTTGTTATTAGTTTTGTACTTCTGCTTCGGTTTTCTGATTGGTGTGTTTATTGTTACCCTTTATTTTTCCTTACTGAGCCGAGGGTCAACCGAAAACAAGCTCTCTGTCTTCTTAAAGGTAGGGTTAAGCTCTACATACAGAGACCGCTAATAGATGCTTATTGGAAAGGACCTATTGGGAATAGATAGGTCTGTTAATATTAACAAACACTTCAAGGTACTTAAATACTCGTTGCTACCAAAATAACATATCGATTCTTATTTTTTTCTCTTTTATACTATTCTTTACGATTCACAAACTGAGCTCTTGCGGAAATTCGAGTTTATTGCCAAAAATTAAATTTTAATGATTTTTAGAAGTTTCACTAGTTTTATCCTTGGACCCAACTTCTGGATCAAACTCATTTATTGAGGAGGAATTTACACAAAGTACAACTTCTTTAACACTTATTTATAAAAGTTACAACTACTTTTAGAAAACAAAAAAATTATTTAGAACTTCTTATTTTTTAATTAGATTACTAAGTTCATAAATTTCTAAAATTTCTCCCCTAACGTGGGATAATGGTACTATTACAAGGTTTTTACTTTTTAATTAGATTACTAAGTTCATAAACTCCTAAAACTGCTCCCCTAAACATGGGATAATGATGTATTTTTTTCTTTTTTTTTGGGTCATTTTTATTTAAAGATTATTTCTCCTACTACTAGAGAAGGAGAATTTGATTTATATATATATATATATATATATATATATATATATATATATATATATATATATATATATATATATATATATA
>NW_017670419.1:683707-699691 GCF_001879085.1 Nicotiana attenuata
CTTCTTCTTCTTCTTCTTCTTCTTCTTCTTCTTCTTCTTCTTCTTTCTTCTGCTGCTGTTGGTGCTGCTACGAAACTTCAGTTCATGAAATGATTTCCATAAATATGTTTATCAGATTATTTAAAAATAAATTATAAATAATTACGTAAGTTAGTAGACAATAATTTAGTAGACAATGATAATTCTGTTCTTTTCACGTTTATTATTTCCAAAATTTATGATTTAGATATTGTTGGCAATCTGATTATTTATCTAGTATGTTAGAAAGCTTTTTCAAAAACTTCAGCTTATATAGTGCTGAAGTTTTTACAAATGAACAAAATAACTTCAGCTCTAGAGCTGAAGTTCGACAGTTACAAAACAAAAACTTCAGCTCTAGAGCTGAAGTTCGCCAGTTTCAAAACAAAAACTTCAGCTCTAGAGCTGAAGTTTGCCAGTTACAAAAACAAAAACTTCAGCTCTAGAGCTGAAGTTCGCCAGTTACAAAAATAAAAACTTCAGCTCTTCGCCAGTTAGAAAACAAAAACTTCAGCTTTATAGTTGAAGTTCGCCAGTTACAAAAACAAAAGCTTCAGCTCTAGAGCTGAAGTTCGCCAGTTACAAAAACAAAAACTTCAACATTACAAACAAAAACTTCAGCAAATAGAGAATAAAACTTCAGGTACTATGCTTAAGTTCAACAATTACAAACAAAAACTTCAGCACACTTGCTACTTCAGGCCCGTCTACTAGAAGGCTGAAGTTTTGCGTGATTGTCTTTGCTACTTCAGCCCCGTATGCTGAAGTTATGCGAAAAAGGGGGTACGCTTGCAATTTTTTTTGCAAAGCGGGCACAAGTTAAAACGTGACACAAAAAATGGGTATAGATGCAAATGGCCCGACATACTCTAAGTCTTTAGCATAGCCCCCTCTCCCACTCCCCACCCCATGGTACAATTTAGTCGATATAAATTCTGACACCGGTGAACTTTTTCCTTCCTATACCATATATGAAAGCTTATTACAAAAAATGTGCATAGTTTCATATTTACCCGCCATGTTCACAGTTATTCTACAAATATTATACCATTCATTAAATATCAATTATTAGGAGCTGATTCCTTCCTAATTAGGCGCGCTACAAATCTGGAACTAAATATTCTTCCAGATATTCCTATTTAGGCGCGCTACAATTATGGAAGTAAATATTTTTCCAGATATTTTATTAAATAAGGAATCATTGTAGCATTAAAATTCCTTATTTAGATAGCTGCAAAATTGAAATCTTTTTCAGTCCTCTGTTAATAACGACGGCAATTTTTATTCCTTGGTTGATCGAAAGGCCATTGCTGGCAAAAGCATATATAACCATATTTGTTAGAGTTATTTATACATGTGTTACTTTGTATTCTAATTGTAGATGCTTTGTTTTCAGTTTTCACAAATCAAAAACGACTAAAACTTCTACAAATCTTTTGCAAAAAATAGTCTACAATTTATCTACAATTGCTGCAATATAATGTATGTCATGTCTTCTTCTTCTTCGAGTTTTAATCTGAAATTCAGCCAAAACCAAGTCTAAATCTTCACCAAAATCCCTCAAAATTGAGATATAAACTCCAAAATATATTTCCAATTATTTACAACAACACCCAATCAAAATAAATAATGATTTTTGAAAACCCAAATTTGAATTCAAAGCTTCAAAGCTTTTTAATGGCTGTCAATGGTGGAATTGCCGCTCTCTTATCTCTTTGAAGGTTTGTTCTTCTTCATTGAGAAAATTTGAAGCAGAAGGTAAATGTGTGTATGAACTTTGAAGATTTGACTTCAATTTTGACTGATTTTAGAAGAAAAAGCTTGAAATTGGACGTTAATGGAAGGGTGTTACATATGTTTCTCTGGTTTTAACAGAGGGAATAATGGGTTTGAAACGTGGGTGTGGGGAGATACGGGGATGAGGGTGTGGGTTTGAGAGAAAGAAACGTGGGGGGTGGGGATTTGGAGGAATATACGGTAGCGTTAATTAAGGAGTGATATATGGTACATTAATTGTACAGTTAAAACACATTATGGTATATAATTGGTAATTAGGTATAGTAAATGTAATTAAATCAAACTTTAAACATTTAGAGTAATATAGTTTCCTATATGGAATAGGAATGTAAAAATTTCATAAAATAATAGGAATTGCGAGTAAACTTGTAACAATATCACATGCACACAAGAATTGAACCAACCTTAACTTTGCGACCTAATATCAATAATACCCTAAAGCAGGCAATGACAATAATGTGTCTTGTTTTTTCTCCACGAACAATAATAGTCTATGAACCCTCGGCTCAGGTCCAAATTAACAAAATTTAATCAATTAAAATGTGGTTACATCCCTCTGTTCCAATCCCTCTCGCGGATCTATTCTCTTCCTCCCATGTTTTGGCTCAAGTATATCTTTAATATATATATTAGACAAGCAATAAAAATGTGAAGTTAATAAACATATATTTTTTTATTGGAAAAAAAACAAGCATAATAGGTTTAACTAGAGGGGATTTCAGTCACTTATTTCCTAGTACAAATGAAAACATAAAATAAGTTGATAACTTAAATGAATACATTTATGAACCAAAAATTTACAAGTAATAGACAATACTTGAGGTCCTTACATGATTTCCGAAAAAAACAAAAAGAAGAAATAAAAAAGTTTCTTGCATACATAAGAAAATATTAAATAAGTGATTTCGGAGAGATCAAACCTTCTGTATAAGCAATTCCATCATGAACTCTAAAATATTTGGGCCAGAATCCAAATGGACCTGTGGATGTCCTAAGTGCAGTATGTCCAAATGTAACCATACGGTTGGTCCAAGGTGCACTTGCTAAAGTCTCAAATAAATATAGTAGCACTTCACCATTTGCAAATCTATGTTTCAATTTGCCATATACAATATTGCCGAGTCGTATGGTAAACAATACAATCCAAGATTCTTTGATACCATAGTCTTTCATTACCCACAACTTAAAAGTGCCCCATCCTTGATGTTTATGAGTAGAAGAAACGCAAACCATTCCTTCCACTAATAAAAGGCCATAATTAGACAACACATCTTCATTAGTTATGTGCATTTGCTCTAGCAAAGGTATCTCTCCGTACACCTCATTTGAAAAAATAAATGAAACCAAATGATAAGTTCTTGACATTGTCTTACCAAGCCAATGAAATGCTCCATGAACAAATACCATAGTATCCATATACCAATTTTCATTTCGATAAGGATAAATCGTAAGTTTCTGTCCCCACCTAGGGCAAATGGCAATGGTAGTTGGATAGTAACAAATCTTTCTCCAAGAACCACTTTTTAGCGAGAGAATTTCAATGGACTGTCCTCCTTTAAGCATGGTCCACTTAAGGAGCTTGTACCCATCACTTGTCACGTCATATCCCAATCCGAACATAGTACACAGACGTGTAAATTCGAAATGGGGAAGAAGTGTCGACTCTCTTGTGGAAGGGTTCCATAGAAAAAGTTGTTGATCAAATTTACTATAAAATCCGAGAACAACCAACCCATTGAAACAACAAAATAATTGGCACTCAAGTGGTTTGAAGGTTGAATGGCAATCGAGTTCTTGTACATACTTTGAAAAACAGTTGAGTTCTTGTGCATTCGATAAAGGAGAAGAATAGAAGCTAAATTTGATGGTGGGTTCCATATCAACACTTTCAAGCCATGACTGGCATACAAGAAGTTTGTGGTTATTCTTGGTGAGATGCTTCATCTTAAAGTAAGGATCAGAGATTAATGCAAGCCAAGATTTTGAAACACATTTGAACTGTAGAAGAGACCGTACGGATAACCTGCTGAGAATTTCCATAACTATATCGTCTTGGAATTGAATTCCAGTGGCCTACATATATAGGACAAGAGCAAGTGCTTTAGTAGTTCACAGGTTGAAACCATTAGTCTTTAGCGAAGTCGGAAATTTTGCTAAGGGTGTTCAAGATTTGATATACACATATAAGAAATAATTTTTGATCTATATATATATATATATATATATATATATACGTAATATAAGTTTCTATATACACAGTATATTTTTCGATGACGGGTGATCAGTTGACCATCCTTCAATCTATATGGCTACGCCATCGGGCGGGCGGCGCGCATATATATAAAACAAAAACATATGTTAATGAAGAAAGCTACAGCAACTAGATTAGAGTTCAACCAACAAGGGTTATAGTGGAGTGGTAAATACTCCTTCATCCTTAACCAGAGGTCTCGAGTTCGAACCAATATAGTCGGATTCCAATATGAATACTGATACAGGATAGAAAACCAAAAAAAAAAAAACAAAAAAAAAAGTATTAGAGTTCAAAACTCGATAAGTAACATAGTAAAATGAGAACTCACGTGAAGATTAGCTTTTTTTGTCATCTTGAAACTTCTCTATTTGTTCAATTTGAAAGATATGACTGCGAAAGGGCGGAGGCGGCTGGCTAGAGTTTTGAGAATGAAAATGTAAATGTCTCCTTTATAGATGGAATTTTTTTATCTTATTAGTTTTACCCCATTTTATTTAATTTCCTTCCATTATGGTCCCTCATTCGAATTAAGTTAGAATATTCTCAAGTTTAATACTAAGTGACAATTTATACTAAGTAAACAGTAAATTTGTTCGCGCTTCGCGCGATTATAAAGACATCAATAGTTTAGAAATAACATTTTTACAATTTCAGTCACGATAAAAAAATTAATATTTATCATTTGTATATAAAAATGATTCATATATAGTTAAAATCACAAACACAATTTTCTTTTAGAATATAAACTTAGACTAACCTCATTTTATCGAATTTTTTTTAAATAAGGGAAAATAGTTCGTAAGGAAACTTTTCACACAAACAGACATACATTACTTACATGTTTTTTGTGTATACATGATTCTCTGAGTCAAATTATATATTAGATACATGTTTATATATACCTAACCTTTTGTTTACTAAATAGTAAAGCTTTCTTAATAATAGAATTTTCTTTTAGCGAAATAAATGAAACATGAAATGGGAAAAAAAGACCAAAAAAGAAAATTAGAAAGTGAAGAAACTACAGATAGAAAGAGAGAGAAAAAATAAATAAATGGCAACCCAAGTTGCTCTATCTGTCCATTACCGGTTCTTATTCCTTTCTATCAAGTAGTATTATTTTTTCTTTAATAATCTTTTTCATTATTCTTCTGTTCTTTCCTTTTCAATTGTTTTTCCCCTCAATTCTTCGTGCCTTAAAGTAGCTCAAATTTTGATGTCTTGCTGCTTCTTTCGTTGTTCCATGTAATATTTTTATTATAATTTTACATCTACCTTGTAAATGGCGTTTCTTTCTGTCTCCGCTATTACAAGCACAAACCAATAATACGATTGTGCCAAGTAGTTATGTTGAAAAGTTTTAATTCTGAGTTTATTATATTTGGATAAATTAGCTTACCTGGGAGCATGAGAAATCCCGACAGTTCCAAGCTTGTGTTAGTTCCTTGGAATGCTTCTCTCACCCTCCAACACCTAAAATTATTTGGTAATTTATGTGACCTCAAAATTAATGGGCTAAAAAATAATAGCAAAATATTATCGCAATTTAAGTAATCGTACCTTGATTAACACTTGATGGTCTTGATATACTGTAAAAAGTCCGGCAATTTTTTGTTGGAGCATGAGCCTTTCTTGAAATTAATCTTTGCATAAGGCAGCCAACTATATGCCTCACTATTCAAACTCAATGCATTAATTTAAGCACAAGAAGTTTCCGCCAAAATAAGATTGAATGAAATAATTTTTTATGTTGAGTACATCAGATCAAAGATATAAGAAAAAGGCAAAAGAAAGAAAAATTTCAGAAATACGCCATGACTTTTTGATCGAAATCTTTGCCTCCCATGTGAGTTTATCCGTTCGTAATCATCAGAATCTCGGAAACACCTTAATATAGAACACCTAACATATATTGTTCTTCTTGTTGGACTTGATTAGATCACTGAATGAAAGTAAAATAGTTGGGGCATGTCGATCATTGGAGATCAAAATGAGATTGACTCAAACAGGACAACATGCTACAAAATTATAAATTTTTACCATGCAATTTAGTGCCTACAAATTAAATATTTGGTGGTTACGTAGTTGAAAAGTCACAACCTTAATGAAGAGTAAGTTTTATGTACACCTTCTAAAATTAGAAAATTAATTTTTGCGTTCATAATTAATTGCAACGGTTGAATTACATTGAATGGACTGGAACAGTTACATTGGATCCAACGGAAAGTTGTGACTTTTGAATTTCTAAACATAAATAACATTGAATTTAATAAAATGAAAAAATGAGAGAAAAGTCAAAAAAAGGAGAAAAAAGATAAGTGAGTTTCTTGGACAAATAGAGGTGCCACCTCAGCTTTTCAATTTCCTCTTTTATATATATATATATATATATATATATATATATATATGTTGGATAGCAGTGCAGTGGGATGTAAAACAAGCAACTTGTTTATGGTTAATGAAATGAAATTTGGCAACAACTAAATAAATTTATCAACAATTAAAAAAAAATCAGTGTAATCTCACAAGTAAGGTCTGAGACTTGGGAAGGTAGATACACTATTTCCGATAGACCCTTGGCTCAAGGAAAGATGATAAAAGAAACAGTAACACCAGCAATTAAATAAATTTAAATCAGATAGTCAAAATCTAGATTGGACCATACATTATATTTACTGGAAGAAAGATTGTGCGCCAGGTTAGATGAGGAGGTAAAACAACGCTTTTGGGAGGGGTTAGATGAGATTGTGCGCCAGGTTCCGCTTGCTGAGAAGCTATTCATAGGGGGGATTTCAATGGTCATATTAGGGTGACCGGAGGTGGTTATGGCGAAGTACATGGAGGCTTTGGTTTTAGGGAGAGGAACGGAGGAGACACCTCGTTGTTGGACTTCGCTAAAGCTTTTGGGTTGGTGATTGCAAACTCTAGGTTTCCGAAGAGGAAAGAGCATTGGTTACTTTTCAAAATGCGGTAGCGGAGACTCAGATTGATTATCTCCTCCTCAGGAGGTGTGATAGCAGGTTGTCCAAGGACTGCAAGGTGATTCCGAGCTAGACACTCACGACGCAGCATAGACTCTTGGTACTTGATGTTGGTATTAGGTTAAAGAGAAGGAAAAAGTCTGCTCGGGAAAACCCAAGAATCAGGTGGGGAGCCTTGACTAAGGATAAAGCCCAAAAGTTGGAGTGCCGGTTGTCGGCTATGGGAGCTTGGAGGAGCAGTTGGGACGCGAACACTATGTAGTCAGCGACATCAGACTGTATAAGGGAGTCTGCGAGAGAGGTGTTAAGGGTCTCGACTGGTTTCTCTGGTGCGCACAAAGGAGACTGGTGGTGGAATAAAGTGGTCCAAGGTAAAGTGGAAGCGAAGAAGGCGGCATACCTGAAGTTAGTAGGGAGCATAGGTGAGGGGGAGAGGCGGGCGTGCATGGAGAGATATAAGGTAGCTAGGAAGGAAGCTAAACTGTCGGTCACAGAGGCTAAGACTGCGACTTATGGTCGTATGTACGAGGAATTGGGGAAAAAAGGCGGGGGTAAGAAGTTATTCTGGCTAGTCAAATTGAGAGAGAGGAAGGCTCGAGATTTGGACCAAGTGAGATGCATTAAGTACGAAGATGGTAGAGTACTGGTGGAAGATGCCCAAATTAAGAGAAGATGACAGACTTACTTTCATAAGCTTCTGAATGAAAAAGGGGATCGTGATATTGTACTAGGCGTATTGAAGCATTCCGAGAGTCATCGTGACTTCGGGCACTGCAGGCATATTGAGGTCGAGGAGGTCATGGGGGCTATGCATAAGATGAGTAGGGGCAGAGCGACCAGACCAGACGAGATTCCAGTGGAATTTTGGAAGAGTGTAGGGAGAGCAGGTGTGGAGTGGTTGACTAGGTTGTTTAATGTTATTTTTAAGGCGAAAAGGATGTCAGATGAGTGGAGGTGGAGTATGGTGGTTCCACTGTATAAGAACAAAGGTGATCTCCAGAGTTGCAACAATTATAGGGGTATCAAACTACTGAGTCATACCATAAAAGTATGGGAGAGGGTGGTTGAAGCGAGGGTGAGGATGACAGTGTCTGTATCCGATAACCAGTTCGGGATCATGCCGGGTCGTTCCACCACAGAAGCTATACACCTTGTTAGGAGGTTGATGGAATTGTACAGAGAGAGAAAGAAGGATCTGCACATGGTGTTTATTGACCTGAAGAAAGTGTATGACAAGGTTCCTAGAGAAGTTCTCTGGAGATGCTTGGAGGAAAAAGGAGTGTCCATTCCTTATATTATGGCAATTAAGGACATATATGATGGGGCTAAGACTCGGGTTAGGACGGTAGGAGGCGACTCTGAGCATTTTTCGGTTGAGATGGGGTTACACCAAGGCTCTGCGCTCAGTCCATTCTTATTCGCCCTGGTGATGGATGCGATTACAAGGCCCCGTGAAAAATCATCCTCAAAACCTAGTAGCTCGTAGGGTCAAGTCCCGAATATGTGTTAGGGATGTGTAAAATTCTTCGCGGCTCGCAAGCTCGCCGCGGTTCAGACCCTTTGTACTGATTTAGCATTTAAAAATCAAAGAGTCAAAGATTTCTAGAAAAGTGCTATTATACGGTCCAAAATGCAGTCGCAAATCAAGTATGCTGACCGCATTTCTGCCGCATATGAGTTAGTGGTTTGGTTAAAATTGAGGTCAAAATGCGATGCACTATGCAACCGCATAACTGATATGCGGACTGCATTTCCATCGCAAAGTGAGTCAGTGTGTTAGTCAAATTTGAGGTCAAAAATGCAGTCCAGAATGCGGTCGCAAATCAAGTATGCGGACCGCATTTCTATTGCTAAGTGAGTCAGTATGTTTTAATTTTGGCCCATTTTTTAGGGACATTTTGCGATCGGTCTGCGGACCGCATGTCAGGCATTCCTGACCGCATTCCGCATCGGGGCTCCTATTTTTCTAATTTTTCAACCCGACCACTTCTTCAATAAAACACCCCAACCCCCCCCGTTTTAACACATTTTCTGAACAAACTAGAGAGAGGGAAGAGAGGGTTCTTGAGAGAGAAAGTTTATCTTCATCAATTTGATTTCCAAAGTCACCCAGGCCCGGAAAATTTCGAGTAGTTGTCTTCATCTCTGCTCTTGCAGGTAAAATCCCCAACCCTTTTTTATTGGTTTTCATATTTAAACAAAAGGGGGATTCTCATACATTGATTCTTGAAAACATAAGTTGAAATACACATGCATGTCCTTTAAAACCTAAAATCTAGTAAAAAGAATTGGGTAGGAGTAAAGATTTGCAAAAGGAGCGGTTGATAACCTAAATAAGCTCGGGTAGTAATTGTGAACTTCAATTCTAAGATATATGTGTTAACTTGTGAACTAGATTGATGGTACTAGGCTGTTGGTGAATTGAAAGTAGAAGTTAAAAGGGAAATTCGACTCCAGGTATGTATGGCTAACTTTAACCTTTGTAAAAGTCACCTTGTTTGGTGTACGAGTAAATCGGTATGTGTTTACTTATGCGGGTTATTTGTGAATTCTTGTGATTTATGTGCCTTGAACATTGTTGGTTAAGCGCCCCGATATGATGGTGTAAATAAATGGCAACAAAATAAGTGTGTGTGTAAATGTGTTTATGTGGTAAGAGTTGCGTAACAAATGATGGAATGAAATCGTGATTGATGAAATTGAAACAACTGTGATAATATCATGTGTGACTTGTCGTGGGCAATTATCGTTGTGACTTAAATTGTACAATGGGCTGTTGTATATGATGGAAGTGGTATTGATGTTTATGAAAATTCTTGTGAATTGTTGTTGTTGTTGCTGTTGTTGTTGTGTAAAATGTGATTTGTCCGGTGGGATCGGGTTGCGCGCCGCAACACGAAGTAGTAAGGTGTGGGTTGTGGTAATAAGGGTGACCGAGGTAGTAAGGGTGGCCGAGGTAATAAGGGTGAAAAAGTGATCGAAATCACTATTGAAATGAAAATATGAGAAAGTTGTGAAATCATTGATGTGATGAAAAAACATTGAAAGGGAAAGAGGAGAGATTGTGAAACTTATTTGGCTTTGGTTGTTTCTTTCATGTGCATTTGATCGTTGATCCTATTACTGTTTGTTACTTGTGTGTTGTTTGAATTGATCGAAATCACTATTGAAATAAAAATATGTGAAAGTTGTGAAATCATTGATGTGATGGAAAAACGTTGAAAGGGAAAGAGGAGAGATTGTGAAACTTGTTTGGCTTTGGTTGTTTCTTTCATGTGCATTTGATCGTCGATCCTATTACTGTTTGTTACTTATGTATTGTTTGATTTTACTTAGGGTAAAGTTTGTTCATACATACCAGTACAATTCAAATGTACCGACGTCCCTTTTGCCGGGGGCGCTACATTCGTGTTATGATTGTAGGTGGTTCTATAGCAGGTACTCCAGTCCACCGACAGTAGCACTCCTTCACTTCCCGTCAGCGGAATTGGTGAGCCCCTTTCCTCTCGGGGCCCTGCGTGGCTCATGCCGCTTTTCTTCCCGGAGTCTTATTTTTGGTATTTATGTAAGGTATAGTCGGAGCCTTGTTACCGGAAAGTATTGTAAAACTATTTGGTATCCTTAGACGCTCCGTAGACAGGAAATGTGGGTTATGTACTGATGTGTTTTGTACGTGGGCAGTGTAACTTGTGAACCACGCTAAGTAACCATGTATGTTATGTATATTTCGTAAAAAGGTGTTTGAGTTATAAATGGCTATTTCCTTTGATTAATGAGTAATGAAAACACGGGTAACACGTGGGATAGGAAAGACACCCAGGTCCGCTTGATCGGGGCTACCCGTGGTGCATGCTATTCGCTTGATTTGGGGCGTGACAGCGATAACGAACTATATTCAAGGGGAGGTGCCGTGGTGCATGCTATTCGCCGATGACATATTTCTGATTGATGAGTCACGAGCCGGCATTAATTAGAGATTGGAAGTTTGGAGACAGACGTTTGAGACTAAGGGTTTCAAGCTAAGCAAAACGAAGACGGAATACCTCGAGTGTAAGTTCAGCACCGAGCCGGGGGAAGTGGACGTGGATGTGAGTCTTGAGTCACAGGTTATCCCAAGTAGAGGCAGCTTCAAGTACCTTGGTTCGGTTATCCACGGGCGAGGGGAGATCGGTGAGGATGTCACACACCGTATCGGGGTAGGATGGATAAAGTGGAGGTTAGCATCTAGAGTCTTGTGCGACAAGAGAGTGCCAACGATACTCAAAGGTAAGTTCTATAAAGCGGTGGTTAGACCGGACATGATGTGTGGGGCTGAGTGTTGGCCTGTTAAGAACTCACATATTCAAAAGATAAAAGTAGCAGAAATGAGGATGTTGAGGTGGATGTGCGGGCACACTAGGATGGATAAGATTAGGAATGATGATATTTGGGAGAAGGTGCACGTGGCTCCCATTGATGAGAAGATGCAGGAAACGAGGCTCAGATGGTTCGGGCATGTACAGAGGAGAAGCCCAGATGCTTCAGTAAGGAGGTGTGAGCAGCTGGTTGTGGAAGGCACAAGAAGAGGTAGAGGGTGACCTAAGAAGTATTGGGGAGAGGTGATCAAGCAGGATATGGCGAGGCTTCAGGTTTCCGAGGACATGGTACTTGATAGGGAGTTGTGGAGGTCGAGTATTACGGTTGTAGGCTAGGAGGTAGTTGAGTCTGGCGTTATTTTGTGTCTTTGCGAGCCTAGTCCGGTAGGGTTTTGTCTAAGATAGCTAGGGGTAATGTAGTTTTTACTATTTTCTATTTTCGATGCAGGTTCCACTTACTAGCCATCATTTTTGCTTTGCATTTTATGTTCCTATTTTTCCTATGATCTCCGTGATGAATCTAATATTCTCTCCTTTTGTCTTTTTATTATCTTGAGCCGAGGGTCTTTCGGAAACAGCCTCTCTACCACTTCGGGGTAGGGGTAAGGTCTGCGTACACACTACCCTCCCCAGACTCCACTTGTGAGATTCTACTGGGTTGTTGTTGTTGTTTTACTGAAAGAGAGAAAAAGATCAAGAGCAATGAAAAAAAAAACGGGAAAGTTATATTACAATAAGTTGAAAAGAAAATCAAAATCCTTTGCATGGGTTTAATACATTTTACTTAAAAGTTTTCTTCAAATTTGTCGATCATTAATAATCACTACAATTTTTCAGTTAGTAAGTACATATTGGATTAGCATTCTATTCATACACTTACCCCAAAATAAAGCATCTACAATTAGAATACAAATAATCTATAATTTATCTATAATTTATTTACAATTTCTGCAATATGTCTTCTTCTTCTTATTCGAGTTTCAATCTGAAATTCAGTCAAAACCAAGTCTAATCTTCATCAAAACCCCTCAAAATTGAGATATAACTCCAAACCATATTCCCGATTATTTTCAACAACACCCAATCCAAACAAATAATGATTTTTGAAAACCCAAATTTAAATTCAAAGCTTTCAAGCTTTTTAATGGCTGTCAATGGTGGAATTGCTGGTCTCTTTTTATTTGCTTTGTATTACTGAAATTTGCGATTGAGAAATAGAGAGAGATGTAGAGAGAATGTCGACGAACTAAACTTTTGCAGAACTGATTTCTACAATTTGATTCGAATTTGTTGACGATTTTGTCTTTTTTTGATTTGTGGCTTAAGGAAAAATATCGAAGAACAAAGATTTTGCGGAAAAGAGTCTATGTAATTTAATTTTAAATTGAAGATATAGGATTTGCGTTTCAAATTTGATCTGAAGGTCGTTAAATCAATTAGAATATTCTGTTCCTGATTTGTAGCGCGCCTAATTAGGAAGGAATCAACTCCTAATAATTAGTATTTAATGAATGGTATAATAATTGTAGAAAAACTGTGAACATGACGAGTAAATATGAAACTATGCATATTTTTGGTAATAAGGTTTCATATATGGTATAGGAAGGAAAAAGTCTCTTTAAAAAATAGGAATTAGCGACGGACAAAAATTATAGTTAAATAGTAATGTTTGTTGCGAAATCCTACATAACAATGAATTAGCGATTGATTATTAAAATTTTCTATTAGCTACGAGCAATTTAACACAGGTTAGCAACAAAGTTCGTAGCTAATTCTAATATATTGTAATCATTACACTATAATTGTAATTTAGTCGATATAAATTCCGACACTAGTGATAAAATAATAGGAATTGCGAGTAAACTTGTAAAAATATCACATGCACACAAGAATTGAACCAACCCTAACTTTGCGACCAAATATCAATAATACCCTAAAGCAGGCACAATAATGTGTCTTACCTGTAACGACCCGACTGGTCGTTTTGTATTTCCAAACCCCGTTCCCTTAAATAATACTTTCCGCACTTGCTTTAGCTAATTTATGACTTGCAGGGACGGGTGGTTCGGAAGTTAGAAGAGTTTTGAGCAAGAATAAGCCTAGTTGTTTCTTTAAGTTTCCTTAAAAAGGCCAAGTTGACTTCGGTCAACATTTTGGGGAAACGGACCCGGAATCGTGATTTGGCATTTTCTGAGGGTCCACGAGAAAATATGGGACCTGGGCATATGCCCGGAATCGAATTCCGAGGTCCCTAACCCAAGTAATGAATTTTTTCGTGAAATTATTAGGTTAAAGTTTCAAATATTTAAATAAACTAAGAAATCATTGTTTTCATAGGTATCGGGTTCGGATTTCAATCCCGAAACTTGGTACAAGTCCGAAATATCAGTTAAGACCTACCCGTAAAATTTGGTGTCCATCCGAGTAGTTTAAGGGCGTTTTGACCCGTTGAAGGAGAATTAAGAACTTCAAGTTCAATGAATTGATTCATTTAGTTTTGGGGGTTGATTCCTCGATTTAGCGTTGTTTTTAGTGTTTCGAGGGTTCGAGTAGGTCCGCCTCGTGATTTCAGACTTGTCGGTATGTTCGGGCGGGGCTCGGGAGCCCCGAGCGTCAAATGGTCGAGGTTCGAGTGAAGTTGAAAACTTAGGAAAAAGCCTCATCTGCTGCTTCTGTCATAACCGCTTCTGCGGCTCTTGGACCGCAGAAGCGATCGTTTATCGCAGAAGCGGAAGGGGCCAGGCCCAGGGGAAACCGCAGGAGCGGACCCTGACCGCAGGAGCGGACCCCTGACCGCAGAAGCGGTCCATCCGCCCAGGCCCAGAACCGCAGAAGCGGTGGCCTTTCCGCTTAAGCGGCCTCGCAGAAGCGAGGTTTAGACCGCAGAAGCGGCCCAGTTCCCCTTGGCCTTTTCCGCAAAAGCGGCTCACTTTCGCATAAGCGGAACCCGCAGAAGCGGGATTCCTTCCGCAGAAGCGAAAATCATTGGGGGCTGAAGGGTTCATTAGTACGAACCCAAACTCATTTCTCTCATTTCTCACTACACACTTGGGCGATTTTGGGGGTTTCAAAGAGAGAGTTTCCACATATCATTGCAAGGTAAGTAATTCCCATCCATTTTTAGTTCAAATACATAAATATTAGGTAGATTTAACACTAAAATTAGGTAAAAATCAAGAGATTAGAGTTAGACCTAGGGTTTAGTCAAAACTAAGATTTAATCCTATAATTTGCCATGAAATGAACTAGAAACCACATATTTGTGATCCTTAGGTGATAGAGAACAACTTCCTTCGAAAAATATTGGAATCCGGGTATGTGGGCCCGGGGTCGGAAATTAGGAAAACTTGTATTTATGGTTAGGAAATTGCTTAAACAATTAAAATTTAACCTTGTAAGCTCTTATTGACTAGTTCTTGCTTATTTTAATTAGTTGGTGCTCGTTTGGCTACGAATTGAGGGTTTGGGCCTATTCTTGATATCGGAAGTGCACTTCGGAGCGAGGTGAGTCTCCTTTCTAACCTCGTAACCCCTTAGGATTAATGTTTGAGTGTTTGTTGCTAAATGCGGGGACTACGCACGCGTTAGGTGACGAGAGCCCGTACGTAGCTACTACTATGATAAATGTCCGGGTAGCTTAGGGCCTACAACATGCCTATTAAATATATCTCTTATGTTAAATCGTTGTTATGAACGCCTAGCGTGTACTAGATGACTTAAAAAGGGATAGGAGCATACTTGTATAGTCAATTAAGTTTGATTTGGTATTCTTGACCATTTATGTGCCATGTGTGTGAACTTGATATTTCATCCTTATTTGTGGATCGGGTCGATCGCCTCGGTATGAGTAGATGCGTCTATAGGCGCGCCGTCGACCCTCGGCAAGTGCAGTTTATTTCTGTTGGATCGGGCCGTCGCCTCGGTATTATGTGTGCATGTTAATTGTGGAATAGCCTATACATGCTTTATTTTGCCATTATCTCGTATGATAAATTATAAACTTGATGCTGTAAAGTTCTTGACTTATGCCACTTGCCATAAACTGTTGATACTTGTAAATTCCATGATTTGAATACATCATACTTATATATATATATATTAATTGACCTTAGTAAGTATCGAGTCGACCTCTCGTCTCTACTTCTTCGAGATTAGACGGGATACTTACTGGGTACATATTGTTTATGTACTCATGCTACACTTCTGTACTTAAATGTACAGGATTTGAAACAGGTGGTTCCGGACATCACTCTGGTGCATATCAGTGAGCGCATCTGGGACTTCTACGGTGAGCTGCACTCCCTTCTTGCCGATCCGCAGCCGAAGAAGTCTTCCTTGTAATTTTTTTAATGTTGTTTCTGTCTATCCTGATTCAGACAGTAGGATAGGGCATTATTCATTTTGTGTATATTCTACTAGTTGCCCGTAGCTTGTGACACCAGGTTCTGGCACACACAGTAGTAGACGTTATTTTGGGTTGTGTAACTGTCGTTACATTTTATTGATCTTACTGGTTATGACTTTAATTGGGGAAATCTATATATGGTTTTGTAAGGGTAAATGAGATTTATATCTTACG
>NW_017670419.1:699971-724892 GCF_001879085.1 Nicotiana attenuata
ATATATATATATATATATATATATATATATATATATATATATATATATATATATATATATATATATATATATATATATATATATATATGTATATAAATTTAACAAAACATATGTTCATGAAGAAAGCTACAGAAACTAGATTAGAGTTTAACCAACAAGGGTTATGGTGGAGTGGTAAGTACTCCTTCATCCTTAACCAGAGGTATCGCGTTCGAGCCCCTGGTTATGGAGTTGCCATAATTCTCAATCTAATCCGGATTTAAATGGATCCTAATATGAATACTGACACAGGGTAGAAAACCAAAAAAAATAACAAAAAAAAAAGTATTAGAGTTCAAAACTCGATAAGTAACATAGTAAAATGAGAACTCACGTGAAGATTAGCTTTTTTTGTCATCTTTGAAACTTCCCTATTTGCTTCAATTTGAAAGCTACGACTGCGAAAGGGCGGAGGCGGCTGGCTAGAGATTTGAGAATGAAAATTTAAATGTCTCCTTTATAGATGGAAATTTTTGATCTTATTAGTTTTTCCCCATTTTATTTAATTTCCTTCCATTATGGTCCGTCACTCGAATTAAGTTAGAATACTCTCAAGTTTAATACCAAGTGAAAATTTATATTAAGTGTTATAAATAGAGTTTTATTTATGGTGAATATCTATATTTAGAGAGATTCTAGGGTTTATTACTTGGTGGCTAAGTCACCATCTCCCTATTCCATTGTAATTTATCCCAAAAATCAATAAGAATTCTCTCCCTCTACTTTTCTCTGCAATACTCTTCTTCTTCTTTTATTATTTCATAACACGTTATCAGCACGAGACTCTAACCAATTGAGTAGAAGCCTTGGGATTGAGCATAATGATTGTCAATTGTTCCATGGACTTCCTTCATGATTAAATTCTGAATTTAAGGCATGTATTTTACCGTATTTTTCTCTTTTATTCTATAATTTAATTTTAAATACAAGCAAAGACAATAAATTTTGATTATAACTCTAATGGAGTTAACAAGAAATTATAACCACTCGAAGTGGTAAAATTTCTATGCCTCGCCATGATCAAATTCATGAATGATTGTGGGTAAAGAATTAAAAATCTGTCCCATTGAATTTGCTCCATTCTCATTCCCTTAAGAGAATGTGATATCAATATGTGATAAGTCTGAAAGAAGACAAAATTATTGCCGTGAAGGTATCAATGGATGTGGACTTGGCAATAGACGAAATTATAATTGTCATCATTGTGATAATGAGAATAATAAGGATTCTCAAAATAATCCTTCACTCTGTGAAAGTAATATTTGTCATCGATTTGACATGAGATTTTATAAAGCACATACAGATGACTATGGTCAATTCATGATGTGAATGTGACAACATCTGATTTATGAATACATACTCATTCTTGGAAGAATATGAACGTGTTAGTGGTAGTGAATATACCACGCTCACTTCTAAAAGGAGGTTTGAGATGATATCAATGTCATTATTATGGCATGAATGGTCATTGGTCACATACCTATTGTACGCCAAAATATTTTGGCAATGTGATTATTAAAACACAACGGTAATGCAAGAAACAGATCTTGCATATAATTTTGACCATAACCATAATGGTATAACTTTCTCTTTAAAAGAGATATTCACCATATGGATGTTGATGAATATGTCATAGTACAAAATTAATTGAGAACTCTGCAAGAGCCAATTATACTATTTTGGCGAAATACAATTAATTACTAATAAGGTATTGTGTTGTAGTAAGTCTCAAAGAAGCTTATTCAGTTTCCAAAGTATACGCGAAAGCGGTTGGTTATATTAAGACTATAAATAAAGAAAAGATTTAATATCTTCTATTTCTACAACTAGTAGCGGGGTAATATGTATGTGAGAAGCTACCCGCTTTATTCTCCAATTTGTACTACACAAACAAAAGAATGCCACAATAAAGAGAAGTTTATTGATATAAAAACCCATATCATAATAAACTTGGAGTTTATTGACAATTGCACATGTCATGATCAATATTGATAATTTATCTAGTTGGCATAATAGATTTAGCTATATCAATTTAAGTATGATGTGCAAAAATAAAGAGAATTCACATGGGTAAATATTAAAGAACTAGAAAGTTCTTTACGAATTCTCTTATGTTGCATGTTCTCATTAATTATTATACCAACTAAAATTGGGATTGAATCCCATGAATGCTGGAAACATCAAAGGTGAATATGAGCCCATTCACCTGCCATGTATACCACATAAGATCCATCTATGAGTTGGTTACATGTGCGATTATTATTAACCCGCAACATGGTGTTTGCGAGGTAACTTGCTCAATAATTTGATTTAGAGCATAATTTCCAGATTTTCTATTCAAGAAGTTCATCTTGATAAGTTGGTTTACATCACAGTTGGTTTAGCAAAATAATTTATTAAGTGCCTCTACTTAATAGCTAAATTGTTGCTGATGAGAACAAAGTTATCTATATCAATTTGATATACGTTATATAACAAAGTATATTATTTTCTCCCCTCACAAGTGGTTCAGGGTCAGGAGCCAAATAATTTCATCTTATTATTATTGATGTGCGGTGTATATTTTGATTAACACCATAACGCACAAAGGTGGATTCTCAAAGTTGAGGTAACAAGTTAGTTTTTCTAACATGAGGGGGAGACATGATAAACAGTTGAGAAAAAGTTACGTGGAATGAATTATCATTTGTACATCTAGATCCTCGAATAAGATAATATGAACTTGAAGTTCATAAAAGGATAATTCATTTGCAATATATTGCAAAGCATGCCAGACGCATTTGCTGACCCAAAGAAAGTAACTATATTCTCATTGCAAATGCTCCTATTAAGTCCTAGAAGGACAAAGTCTATGGTACGGTTAAAGCGTATATACAAATCGGTTTCAAATAAACTTCTTGATAAAGAAGATGAGAAAATGATCATAATAAAGGAGACAAGTGATCCAGAAGATCACATGACATAACACTTCATAAAATCTCATGAGAGATTCAGGTACCTGAATATATGAATGAAGAGATCTCTATGTTATGTCTTTATGAAAAATAAGGAGGTTGGAACCGATATAAAATGTTTGTCGACGACATCTATAATAGCGCTAAATATATATGAGGATCTTAAGTCCGGAGAAACAATTCAAGTAGAATTTAGTTTCATATGAAAGACATGTAGTTTTGGACCTGCAGTTCAAACACTTGAAAGTATAAAGTCAATGATATGTGCAATCAGTTTTCGATATCTTATATGTCTAGCATGACATGAAAACTTGATATGCTTCTAAAGTCTATTATATGGCTTATATGACTTAACAATCCCCGAAGGATTTAAATTGCTAAAAGCATATAGAATTCATGGTCATGAAGTACTACATCTTTAGTGCAATTTGTGCATACATGTACCTTGCTATAACTATATGCATGATAATATGATAGCAAGAGTTTTCATCTCTATGTGAAGATATTGAACTGACGATTCCAACAAGATCATATGAAGACAATCCATCTCTATCAAGAATGATGATTTCAAGGTGCAATATATTCATTCAAGTTAATATGCCTAATTTGTTCATCAAATCTCTACCAAAGATCTTTTGAAGATGGTGCACAAGATTGGAACGCAAATGCTTAAGGATGTGAATTGATGCTCTCATCAGGGGGAGTTAATACGCGTTGTACTCTTTTTTCCTTACAAGATTTTGTCCCACTGGGTTTTGCAAGGTTTTTAATGAGGCAACCAAAAGGCGTATTATTAGATATGTGTACTCTTTTTCCTTTTCTAGAATTTTTTTTCCCATTGGGTTTTCTTTTAGTTAAGGTTTTAACGAGGCACATTATCTGTTGAATAGACATTCAAGGGGGAGTGTTATAAATGGAGTTCTATTTATGGTGAATGTCTATATTTAGAGAGATTCTAGGGTTTATCACTTGGTGGCTAAGTCACCATCTCCCTATAAATAGAGGGTTCTATTTCATTGTAATTTATCCCAAAAATCAATAAGAATTCTCTCCCTCTACTTTTCTCTGCAATACTCTTCTTCTTTTACTATTTCATAACATTAAGTAATTTGTATAAATGCTGGATAGCAGTGCATTGGAATGTAATACAAGCAACTTGTTTATGGTTAATGAAATTTGACAACAATTAAATAAATTTAAATCAACAACAACAACAAAAAATGCCAGTGTAACCTCACAAGTAGGGCCTGAGACTTGGGAAGGTAGATACACTATTTCCGATAGACCATTGGCTCAAGAAAAGATGATAAAAGAAGCATTAATTGGTGGAAGAAAAGGTGGAGGGAGTGGTAAAATGGGGTTGGGTGGTGAGGTGGCATGCCATGTGGCGTTCACCTCAGCATAATGTCAGGCCACATAGGCTGATATTAGCCATGGTGGAAGGCCCTAACAGAGGACGGTATTTTTACACCACTTTTATAACGTTAGGGATAATAGTGAACCGAAAGTATAACGGAGGCCATAAGTGATCCTTTTCACATAGTAGAGGGATAATTTTGACCATTTTCCCTAATTGTATTTTACTGGAAGAGAGAAAAAGATCAAGAGATGAAAAAAAAAGGAAAAGTAATATAACAATAAGTTGAAAAGAAAATCAAAATCTTTTTCATGGGTTTAATACATTATACTTAAAAGTTTTCTTCAAATTTGTCATATCATTAATAATCACTACAATTTTTCAGTTAGTAAGTACATATTGGATTGGCATTTTATTCATACACTTACCCCAAAATTGGTTAAATACCAAAAGAAAAACCCTATGTCTCAAGAAAATGCATATGAGCTCCTTATATTGTGCTGCTCAGTACCTTAATATTGTATCTTGTTGGAATTCATCGTTGTCCTTTTAAGCTTTTTATAGTATTTTTCTATATAAAAAACACTATTTTTAATTAAAACCAAGTTATTAGTTATTCTAATTAAACTAGCAGCGACTAAATTAGCAGTGTGAGTTATCACCGACAATGAAATCTCTTCATCCGTAATCAGAGGTCTTGGATTCAATCTCTAAAATGAAAAAATTCTTGATAGAGAAAGTTTTCCATCTTAACGGCCCCTATGCAGCATAAATTTAGATTAATCGAGCGAATGATTTCTAAGTTTGGGTGTTGGGGCGAAGGCGCAAAACTAGCCCTTTACTTATGGGTTCGGTCGAACCCTGTAATTTGTGTCCGAACCCTTTATTTGTCTCATTTAAGTCATTAAATATATATAAATTATTAATTAGAACTTTAAAAAAATTAGATTCTCAAACTCATAAACTGGGGGGGGGGGGGGGGGAAGGGTAAACGTTAACTTCCAATAAATAACTGCTACAACAACAAGCCCAGTGAAATCTCACAAGTGAGATCTGGGGAAGGTAATATATATGCAGACCTTACCTCCACCTTATGAAGGTGGAGAGACCGTTTCCGATAGACCCTCGGCTCACAATAAAGAACTGGTAGAAGAGTTAAAAGCTAGTCTACAATAAGTGTAACAACAGAATACTTGGAGCATAAACAGCTAAGAATGTAATTAACAGACCCATATTTTATATAACAAAAAGGTTAATACTAGGAAACATAAGCTGAGCTAACTAATAGACTCATTGTTACAAATAGAGTTCCTAAACACAAATTAAAGCACTGTTTAACATAAAGCTGCCCCCTGAAAACTGATTTGAGCATCTTCTTCAACATATCTTCTGCTTTGTTTTGCTCCATACCAATTCTAAATGTACCTGACACTTTGTATATCAGGGAATGTGCTGCACTACTCCAAGCGGTGACATTTTTACACCAAAAACACAAATTCCTGTTGCATGCTCCACGTACATTGTTCGTAGTTTAGCCAATTAAAAATATATGTAATCTATAGTCGACAAGTTATGTTGCTCGGATCTCCAAAAATATGTCGCTGCACCCCTATCAGATCCTACGAGGAATCCACTATTTTTGGAGGATCCGACACCGGTGCACTGGCATTTTGTGCAGGATCCGAGCAACATAGGTTTACTGGCTTCCTCCTAATAAAGAAGGTCAAAACTAATAAAATGAAAATCTTACCAGTTGAACCAAGACAATGTGGAATTCTGCATCTTACTCGCACTTGATTGAACGGTATATGTGGCGGACGAAAAATAAAGCCGCTCGGAAACCAACAGTTCCGAGCATGAGAAAGAAGGCGTAGCATATGCAAGCCATGTAACCAAAGAAGAATGAGGTTTGCATGAAGCCTGACATGTCTGATCGAGCATAATAATAATACAGGCAGTATCCGTAGATGAACAGACCAGTTGATCCACCACAAAGGAAAGACCTACAAGATCAACATTAAAGTGAGAGCCCCGACAAAGCACACGTATTTCCAAAAAAATTGTGCCTAAACGTATACGTTAAAAATAAAGAATAAATTTCTTCAACAAAAATGAAAATTGAGTTAATATTTTGCAGTTCCATGACATGACGCATTAACCAAAGGAAGTACAGAAATGGCTAGTAATCGATCATTTTTGCGTCCTTCAACTGTTTGAAAAGGATTTGGTCAATTAAGTACTATTAACGTAACTTACCTCCACCACCATTCATGATCTTCTGCAGCAAGTTGGAAGTACGTCAAAGCCACCGTAATAAATGCAGTGACAATGATCAGAATTATGAAAACTATGAATAAGATACTGTAAATGGTGTAAATCCTATGACCCCATACGCTGGCAAATATGTAGTAGAGCTCAATGTAGATGGCGCTGAAAGGCAAGAACCCAGCCATTGCCATCTGAGGAAGAGCTCCACGATACCATGGTAATTGTGGTATCTCTCTTGGATATTTCGTTGTTCGGCATGGAGCTTGAAATTCTGCCTTGCTATTCTTTCCTGCAATTCCTCCCAAGACAAGCAATGGTGATGTCACAAGGGCCCATATGAGGAAAATGACAACGATGGTACCGAATGGAAGTGCTGCAGTTGCATGATAAGCAATTGCAACAGTATTAAGGAAGCAGAATGTGAGAAACAGCGGTCCACAGAACAGGCCTCCTGTCAACAACAAATTCCTTACCTGTAAAAAGAAATTGGATTAGAGATTAGTACAAATTTTCCTCTTTCTACACGATACCAACCGAACAATCTCAAGTAATTATTAACTCCGCCAAAGGGGCGACCACTACATTAATCGTTGGGACCCACTGTTTTTGGTTTCAAGGATAATAAGTTGTAAACAACAAAGAGGAAAGGAGAAAAACTACAGACAGAGAGAGAAAAAAACGGGGAGGAAAAGCCAGTAAAAGGGACGAGGTAAACTTAAAAGAGGAAGTTGTCTCAAAAGACTGTCAATCTCATAAAATTCATGGAAACTTAGTAAAGAACATAATACAATCGAAGCAAAATCCCATATAGGTGATATCAACCAATTGGATCAAGGCTTGGCCATGTTCGTACACTTGAATAAGAGTGTTTATAAATAGCCTTTTGACACAGATTTGCAAGTTAGTAGTAAATGTGAATAATGTTAGTAACATTAATTTGTCTTACCCTCTCCCACCACCAGCCAAGACACATATTCCCCTCCTGTCAGCCCACCTTCCAGAATCCACCTTAAAAGTGAAACTAATGTAGTCTTCCAACAAACATACCCAAAAAAGTGAAATATGCTAGGGTGTGTTGCCAAAAAGATTATTGCTATAGGGGCAAACAAGAGTTACTTGAGCTATTGTTCAAAGACTGAAAGCCATAGCAATATGCTTCAGTGTTGGGTTTGACATCACGTGACATGAAATATAGAGATGCATGACATTTTCACAAGTAGAACCTATAGCCCTTCTTCAATGTAGCAACCAAGGGAGAGACATATCCAGGAACACAAGCATGTTTGGTCTCTGATTGTCGGATGCATATCCAAGGCCTTCTATGTTGCGATATAGCTCCACCAATCCCCCTCCCACAAAACAAGACCTTGTACCGGAAAATATGCTCTTTTGAACTAAATTCGCGGAGAATGTTTACACTTTACTCTTAAAAATCCTATCACGACTAGTCCCTGTCAAACCAAGAAACCTTCGCTAACTAGAAGAGAATGACGAAATAAAGAAACTAAGTGCAGAAAATAAGAGATGCACTTGTAGGAAATTTTGGCTACTTCGCAACAATAAGAATAATGCTCCATACTTTCTTACCCAATTTTTTCCTTCAAGTTGGCAATAGAATGATGCTGCAGTATAGCCTGCAATTCCTGATGTAAGAGCATAAATAACAACCAAAGCTGTGAAAAGAGCTCCTCGGTTGTAGGGGTAAAACACACCAACAAGCGCGAGTGTGAATATGAAAATTGTCCTGGGAAAAAGAGGCAGTGAGAATTAACATTTGTCACAGAAAATTAACACTAGCTAAACAAATCTAGAACCAAATAAACCCATTTTATTGGAATGCATACTTACAGGGTAAACAACTGTGTGCCAGATCCCAGGGCTGCTGCAAAAAGTGAGTTCCGCTTTGGGTACCTAAACACATCGCCGTGAATGTATTTCCACCCAGTTTCTTCTTGGTCATCAGCAGCTTCCTCGTCATGGGCGTATCTTTAACCAAAACAGGACATACCAAAGGATGAGTACAAGCTACTCGAAAAATGAATATCCTACCCCAAAAAAATTTTAATTACTTACTTGACAAAGTCATTTTTAAGGACTCGCATCAGAATTGTGGCAAGGAAACCAGTTAAGAGCAGAACTGTGACACAAGAATTAATGATAGAGAACCAGTGGATCTCCAAATGATGTGGTAAAGCTGAAGTCTGTGAGTACTTTTCCATCCTTTTCTCAAAAGGGATGTCTGTTTCCTTCCATTTGACAGAGTACATGAAGTCTACATCAACTTCCTTATCTTCGGTTATGTCGACTAGGGCATTGGGGTCAGTTCGGGCATTAACTTCAATCACGCGATCGTTGTTGAAATGGATGTCAAAATGAAGATGTTTAAAAAGGTAGTATTTGTACTCACTGGGGTCAGATTTTCCCTCCTTATCTACCTTACCAATGAAACCCCAAATGGGCAGATCATCATAGAACATCTGGAAGTAGTAATCCTTGGCAACAGCGTCACGGAATCTTGCAACTTCTTCTTTTGACAATGACTTCTTGCAAACTACTTCAGTTTCTCGATCACTTAGAAAGTCAAGCTTGTACGGAGCAGTGACTAAACGATCCCCATTCAACACCTCACCAAGAGCTTCTGTTTTATCTTTCACATGACCTAATGAACGAACATGAATAGGCATATGTTCCAATCGTCACTTATATATATTATATTCAATAAGAAAAGATAAAAAGGACCAAAGACATTAGAGCAAGAGAGGGCAGAGAAATGAACCTGACCTGGAGAACAAAATGGAAGATCAAAGTAGCGATATGTTTCACTGCAATTGACAGTACAAACATGAGATCTCAGTGGAGAACAGTAAATGTAGCATGTGCAGAGAAGTACAATCAGAAATATTTTTCCTGTTTTTGATCAGTAGAAAGAAACAGAGTGGCTAATGAGAACATCAAAAAGGAAACAGAGAAAACCAAAGTCCATCTCACATACAAAAATTGATAAGCTTAAGAGAGTGGATTTTAATTAGGTTAACTAACAAGCAAATTAAATTAGAAGCAATTCGTGAACAAATATGCAGAAAACAAATTCTTCACGGAGAAATCAGATAGAAGTCGCCGGACGACCATTCTAGTCACTGGTGAAACTGATACAAAGAGCTAAAAATGACAAAAAGAAGCCTAAGTTTGGTGAAGGAAGTGTGTAAACAAGAACATCTGAGGGAGGCACTGAGCACATGTTGAATGTTTTTTGTCTCCATATCTGGAGACATGGAGTGGGCGGTAGTTCCTGCTCCAACGCTGGTGACCCCCGAGCTAGGTATTATCCATAGGAAAAGTGAGAAATTCTCTAGCATTTCTACTAGGTAGTTATGCAGTTTTTTTAAAGGAGTAAGTACACTCCATATATCCACATTGTACATGCTTTTGACACCATCTTGGTGTATTGGTAATAAGATAATTTGAATTATCAAAAGAAAGTTTTTGAATGTGTGAGTTTTTACACACGCACTCGTTGAGAAGAACCTTTGTGAGTACAGGTATACCCATTTTAGGACTATGCTTCGACCAAATGTTGGGAAATTTATCGATACTAACATGCTCACTAAAGGAAATTGTAATATTATCTTTACATTTCCTATGTGCATTAAAATAGAAGTATGCTAGCTGCCAAGATAAGCATCAAACATATGTGACTCACAAGAACAAAATTTTCAAAAACAAGTGGATACAATTTGTCAAATTAGTAGCATAATGAAATATATCTTTCAAGATCTAAAGCGGAGTGCCTCCGATCACTTTTTCAATAGAGCTGCGGTTAAAAATGGATGAAATTACTCCTTTTCATGACTTAATGTCAGGAGCTACATTTCACCAAAATAATTTTCTGGAAAGGAGATCAAGTGAGGGTCAAACTAGCTCTGTGGAAGGCAGGTCTGGATTTTCTCACTCTTAGGAAGCTTCCTTTCCTTGTTCTAGAATAATTTGGCTTTATTAAAAACCTATAATTTCGGCCGATCATATCAAGAATATTGCCTACACAAATGCAAATGTATTTAATGTGCCAAGACACAACTTTTGTTAACATGAAGAGTCGACAATAGAAAACAATATTTTTTTTTAAACACTGCCGTACACACGGCTGAACTCTTCTCATATCCAAACACGAAAAACATAAAAGACAAGCCCTTTGTTCCACCCTTCTTTGGTAGTGCTCTTACAACATTGACTATATTAAATTAGATCAAGCATCAAGAACCAAGACCCACAAACAATGTCTTTCTCCATAATTGTACATGTACAGCTAAATTCTCAGATAAAAAGATTCAAAATTCTCAAATACCAAGTACTCATTAACATACATGGAAAATCACTGTCCAAATTCAGCAATCCCATATAAGTTCCCCCCAGAATTCATTCCAATATTAATTTTCTTTTCAGAAATTCAGCACGTACAAAATGTAAACTACACCAAAAAGAAAGAAACCCTCACCGTTATCAGAAAGAGAAGCTCACCATTATCAGAAACCAAGGAGACCACCAAATGCATATTGAAACAATTTAACATTACTGCAAAAATTCAGCAAATCCTAACAAGATTTCCCCTTTTCATTACAACACTGCCTAAGACAAGACCTTGAATTTTACCCAGATTTCAACATGTACTACCCAAATACCCAATAAAGCTCACAATTACCAGAAACTTAGGTGACCCACTAATATACATTGAGCAAACTCCGCGATGCAGCTAAACTTCAGCAAATCCCAGCAACATTTTCCCCCAAAAATTCATTCCAAAACTATATTTTTTAGAAACTCAACATGTACGAGATGTAAACTACAACCAAAAAGAAAAAGCAAAGCTCACAATTCTAACAGACCAAAGAGACCAACAAATATACATTGAAACAGATCAACATTACTGCCAAAATTCAGCAAATCCCTGCCAGATTTCCCAAAAATTCATCCCAACACTACCCAAAAAAGATTCTTTGGACTTTTACCCAGATATTCAACGCGTCTAAAATGTAAAGTACCACGAAAGCTCAAAAATCTCAAAAACTAAGGTGACCAGTTGAGCAAACTCAGCAATACAGCCAAAATTCAGTAAATCCCAGCAACATTTTCTCCCAAAACAAAATCTTGATTTTCACTCAGATATTCAACACATACAAGATATAAACTCTAACCCAAAAAAGCTCACAAATCTAAAAAACTAAGATGACCAGTTTAGCAAACTCAGCAATACAGCCAAAATTCAGCAAATCCCAGCAACATTTTCCCCCAAAACAAAATCTTGATTTCTAACCAGATATTCAACACATACAAGATATAAACTACAACCAAAAAAAGCTCACAAATCTCAAAAACTAAGGTGACCCACTAATATACATTGAAAAACTCAGCAATAGGGCCAAAATTCAGCAAATCCCAGCAACATTTTCTCCCAAAACAAAATCTAGAATATACCCAGAAATCAAAAACTCATAAAAAACAAATATTTAAGGGGAAAAATGAGAAGGGATAAAAGGGTTATTACCTAGGGTTATGAAAAGGGCCAACTTTGTTTGCATACAAAGGAACTTCTTCTCCATTTTTGTATTTGTGATCTGATGAATCTGATCTCACAATTGTAGCTCCAAAGAACAAGAGCACCAAAACGACGACGTAATAGCCACACCCCATACTATTCTTCTTCACCATTTTTTGGGTTTCTCACTCACATAAAGAAAAGGTCTCTCTTTGAAACTCTTTTAGGTACAGTGATTTGTGTAAAAGAGAAAAAGAGATTGATGACCACGCGCTACTGTAGCGAGTTTTTAACAAACGTAACGTTACCTATTAAGGGATGACAAGTGGATAATGACGTGTCAACACCCTTTTCTTTTTTCCTTTTTTATTTTTCTCAAGAGTTCATTTATTTGATCATTTACCCGTTATCTCTCTAAAAATAATTGGGAAGATAGACACTATATAACTGCTCTAAAAATAAATAGCCGAAAAAATATGTATTTATATATATTTGTGTATGTTATATATAATTAAATTTATCTATAACGATATCCCTATATAAGAATATTTTACTATAAAAGTCAAGTTTTTTTGGAACATATTTTCATGTTATGTTATAATATGTTCTCTATAAAAACAATTCGTTATAGCATTCAAAAAAATCTGAACAAATAAGGCTGTTATACGGAGATTTGACTGCATAAAAATATAATACAAATTTTATACACTTTTGTGGCTATCGAAAGTAAATAGTTTCAGTCTCGACTAAAAATGATCTTTGCCCAAATAATTTATATATTTAGAACGTTTTGCAATTTGTCTACAGAATAGAATTTATTTTTCCTTTAAAATATATAACACTCGTACTATTTTTGTAATTAATGAAACATTTCTATTCAAGTGATTGATTGAGAATGTGCATCGTGAATCACGACATATAAAAATAAAAAAATAAAGAAAGCACCCAATACTAAGCGAGAACAAGAAAATGATAGTATAAATTAGCAAAAAAAGGAAAATCCAGAATTATACAGATCATTAGATTTAGATATTTGTCACTCTTTTTATGGTTAAAAAAATAGAAAGATAGAAACATTGAATACGAGTGTATGACAATGGATTACAAAGAATACAGGGCATAATCCAATATTAAGGAAACATTGTATTTACCAAAAGCCTCAACGCCTGAGTACATTTGTGTGATAAAAGTTCCGTCAGAATTAGGATTTCAATCTTATGGGTTTAAGATTTTAATTTTTTAAAGTTATTGGATTCTAAATTAATAATTCATACATATTCGATAAATTTTTAAAAATAAATACAAGACTTAAACTAAAAATATTGGGTTCATCCGAACCCCCTCCCTATACTCTCGCTACGCCCGTGCTAAAGAATATTAGACATCAAATGATATTTTCCATTAACATAATTTGAATATATAAAATCGAAATATATTAGATGAATGTAAATGTTTGAGCTGTAATGAAAAATGGCAATAATAAAATAAAAAAAATTAAGCGGGCATATTTAAGATACTACAAGCTTCCTCCCAATGAAATCAAGTTCCACAGGTTGCTAGTACCATATTGCGTTGTTGCATATATATCTACAAAGAAATTAAATTCCACAGGCTGCACAGTTCAAAACTCGATATATAATGAGCTTCTTTATCCTTCTCCACTTAAATATTATGTTTATCTATGATAAAATTTGAACTCGTGAATTGTCCTCGGATAGTAATAAAAACGATAATTGATAACCTGTAGTGAAAATTTCTAGTGATGCCCATGACGGTGGGTCGAGTAGGACTGGTGGCTTCTAAGCTGACAAGATTCTGGAAAACGGGTTACACATGTTACCTTAGGCGAATCCCGCGTTAGAATGGGATAGAAAAGTGAAATAGCCCAAAGGAAAAATCTGTGAGGTTTGTTGAGTCAAAGTAGACAATACGTGTGATAGGCTAATTTGGTCGTGGCAAATATGGTATCAAAGCTAAATCTTCCTCAGTACGATGGTGGAGCAAACCTCAGTGAGGATATTGTGTCCCCAGGGGAGGGTGAATGTGATGCCCATGATGGAGGGCGGTCGGTAAGAGTCGGTCGAGTAGAACTAGCAAGCTTCTAAGCTGACAAGCTAATGAAGGAGGGATGTACATGTTATATTAGGCGAATCCCATATCAAAATTGGAGAGAAAAGTGAAAAAACTTTATAAGACACAACAGAACTCACATGTTATGCACGTTTTTGGGCTAGTATAGCCCAAAGGACAAATCTGTAAAATCTATTGGGCCAAAGCAGACATGGGCTTGGGTCATAACGTTTCCTATCCTCTCGATGATATATATGTCTACCAGGAAATTAGGATCACTTCTTACATTGATCTTAATCACACGAACTTTGCTGTAAGGATCTCAAAATGGAGTTGTTTAATAACAGGTACTTTAGTCATTGGTTAGACTTTCTTAGTTGATCAACTTTTGCCATGTATTCTTTCGTTTTATTTTCTATGATAATATTTGATTTGAGGGAATTTAATAAAGAAATAAAGACTTTTGAAATTAATAATAAACATGTCATGCCATAATAAAAATATATCATAAATGAAACAGATATAAGTATATACGTTTGGATTAGTAGATCTTAGCAAAAACATTGTGGAATTCAGCAACTTTTCTTTCGATAACTTCTTTGTGCACACTATTTTTAAGTACTCCTTATACAAAAAGCCCAGCTTGTAAGGGAAATTTACCAATCGATCATCAGCGCGTGATGTGTGAGTTATCCACACGTCAATAATGGTTTGAACGCTACTACAATCGAGAAGGGTAGAAGCATGGGTTTATTATTCACTGAATTTTGAACCGTGCCCCACTAGCATGGTGCACTATAAATCTCAAATATTAATAATAAAAATATATCTTTACTATGTTACCTTAACCTGCAAAGTTTGAAAAGCCCTTAGATATTCTATAATGGGCTACCCAAATGACCAACTCGTTAACAATGAAGGCCAACTTTAGATGTGACGACCCGGCCCGTCGTCACGTGAGTTACCGCCCCGTTTCCCTCATCCTATGTTTCTCTATGCTTCATTATCAGTATTTGAGGTGATCGAGTCGAATTGGATTGGTCTTAGATGGAAACGAGACAGTTTCTTTAAGGAAGGCTTGTTTGGAAAAGTCAACCGGATGATGACTATTGAGTTAGAGGGCTTGGATGTGATTTTCGGCAATTCGGTTAGCTTCGGGGGATGATTTGTGACTTAAGAGTGCGATCGGAATTGATTTTGGAGGTTCGGTGTAGAATAAGGCTTGAATTGGCGAAGTTAGAATTTTGGCGAATTCCGGTTGATAGGCGAGATTTTGATCCGAGGGTCGGAATGGAGTCCCGAGAGTTGCAGTAACTTCGTTAGGTGATTTTGGATGTGTGTGCAAAATTCCAGATCATTCGGAGGTGTTTTGGTCGGGTTTTTGATCAAATGCGTGTTTCGGAAGTTTTTGAAGAACTTAGGCTTGAATTCGATGTAATTCGATGATTTTGGCGTTAGTTGAGGTATTTTGATGATTGGAGCAAGTTTGAATAATGTTTTAAGATGTGTTGGTACCTTTGGTTGAGGTCCGGGGGGCCTCGGGGTTTTGATGATTGGTGCAAGTTTGAATAATGTTTTAAGATGTGTTGGTACCTTTGGTTGAGTGGTGTGGTATGACTGACTATGTTCCTAGCAGGGTGATTTCTTTCCTAAAAGCCCAGCGGATGGTTGGGAAAGGTTGTCTATCATATTTGGCTTTCGTGAGAGATGTTGGAGCAGAGACTCCTAGTCTTGATTCTTTTCCCGTTGTGAGGGATTTCCCTGATGTGTTTCCTGCAGACCTGCCGGGTATGCCGCCGGACAGGGACATTGATTTTGGTATTGACCTGGTGCCGGGAACTCAACCCATCTCCATTCCTCCGTATCGTATGGCACCAGCGGAGTTGAAAGAACTAAAGGATCAGCTCCAGGAACTCCTAGATAAGGGGTTTATTCGTCCTAGTGTGTCACCGTGGGGTGCACCGATTCTATTTGTGAAGAAGAAGGATGGCACAATGAGGATGTGCATTGACTACATGCAGCTGAACAAAGTGACAGTGAAGAACAAGTATCCACTACCTCGTATTGATGATTTGTGTGACCAGCTCCAGGGGAAAGGGTATTCTCTAAGATTGATCTCCGTTCAAGCTATCACCAGCTGAAGATCAGGGATTCGAACATTATGAAGACTGCCTTCAGGACTAGATATGGGCACTATGAGTTTCTTGTTATGTCTTTTGGGCTGACTAATGCCCCAGCAGCGTTCATGCATTTGATGAACAGCGTATTTCGGCCGTATCTGGATTCATTTGTTATCGTTTTTATTGATGATATCCTGGTGTACTCGCGTAACCAGGAGGAGCACGCACAGCATTTGAGAGTGGTATTACAGAGATTGAGGGAGGAGAGGCTTTATGAAAAGTTCTCCAAGTGTGAGTTTTGGCTTGGTTCTGTGGCTTTCCTGGGGCACGTGGTGTCCAGTGATGGTATTCAGGTTGATCCAAAGAAGATAGAGGCGGTGCAGAGTTGGCCTAGGCCGTCCTCAGCCACAGAGATTCGGAGTTTCCTCGGTTTGGCGGGTTATTATCGCAGGTTCGTCCAGGGTTTTTCATCTATTGCTTCGCCCTTGGCCAAGTTGACGCAGAAGGGTGCACCATTTGTATGGTCGGACGAGTGCGAGGAGAGCTTTCAGAATCTCAAGACAGCTTTGACCACAGCTCCAGTGTTGGTTTTGCCATCAACTTCAGGTTCTTACACTGTATATTGTGATGCTTCGAGAGTTGGGATCGGATGTGTGTTGATGCAGGTGGGTAGAGTTATTGCATGTGCTTCTCGTCAGCTGAAGCCTCATGAGAAGAACTACCCTGTACATGATTTGGAGTTGGCTGTTATAGTTCATGCTTTGAAGATTTGGAGGCACTACTTATATGGAGTATCTTGTGAGGTATTCAGAGATCATCGCAGTCTTCAGCATTTATTCAAGCAGAAGGATCTTAATTTGAGGCAGCGGAGGTGGCTTGAGTTGCTAAAAGATTATGACATTACCATTTTGTATCACCCGGGGAAGGCCAATGTAGTGGCCGATGCTTTGAGCCGGAAGGCGGTTAGTATGGGTAGTTTGGCGTACATTCCAGTTGAGGAGAGGCCCTTTGCAGTTGATGTCCAGGCTTTGGCCAATCGGATGGTGAGGTTAGATATTTCGGAGCCCAGTCGGGTGTTGGCTTGTGTGGTTTCTCGGTCTTCCTTGTATGACTGCATCAGAGAGCGTCAGTATGATGATCCGCATTTGCTTGTCCTTAAGGATAGAGTTCAGCACGGTGATGCCAGAGATGTGACTATTGATGATGATGGTGTGTTGAGGATGCAGGGCCGGATTTGTGTGCCCAATGTGGATGGGCTTCGAGAGTTGATATTGGAGAAGGCCCACAGCTCGCGGTATTCCATTCATCCGGGTGCCGCGAAGATGTATTAGGATTTGAGGCAGCATTACTGGTGGAGGAGAATGAAGAAGGATATTGTAAGTTATGTAGCTTGGTGCCTCAACTGTCAGCAAGTGAAATATGAGCATCAGAGGCCGGGTGGTGTACTTCAGCGGATGGATATCCCAGAGTGGAAGTGGGAGAGGATTACTATGGATTTTGTGAGTGGTCTCCCTCAGACCTCGAGGAAGTTTGATTCGATTTGGGTGATTGTGGATCAGTTGACCAAGTCCGTGCACTTCATTCCGGTGTGTACTACCTATTCTTCAGAGCGGCTGGCAGGGATTTTCATCCGGGAGATTGTTCGGTTGCATGGGGTCCCAGTTTCTATTATCTCAGATAGGGAGTTTACTTCCCAGTTTTGGAGGACTTTTCGGCGGGAGTTGGGTACACAGGTGGAGTTGAGCACAGCATTTCATCCTCAGACGGACGGGCAGTTCGAGCGTACTATTCAGATATTGGAGGACATGTTGCGTGCCTGTGTTATTGATTTTGGAGGTTCTTGGGTTGAGTTCTTGCCACTTGCAGAGTTTGCCTACAACAACAGCTATCAGTCCAGCATTCAGATGGCACCATATGGGGCCTTATATGGGAGACGGTGTAGATCTCCGGTTGGTTGGTTTGAGCCCGGCGAGGCTAGTCTATTGGGGACAGAGTTGGTTCAGGATGCCTTAGAGAAGGTGAAAGTGATCCAGGAGAGGCTTCGTACAGCTCAGTCGCGTCAGAAGAGTTATGCGGACCGGAAGGTTCGAGATGTATCTTATATGGTGAGCGAGAAGGTCTTGTTGAAGGTTTTGCCCATGAAGGGCGTTATGAGGTTTGGAAAGAAAGGGAAGTTGAGTCCGTGGTTCATTGGGCCTTTGGAGATACTTAGGAGGATTGGGGAGGTGGCCTATATGCTTACTTTGCCACCCAGCTTGTCGGGCGTTCATCCGGCATTCCATGTTTTTATGCTCCGGAAGTATGTTGGGGACCTGTCTCATGTGTTAGATTTCAGTACAATTCAGTTGGATGATGATCTGACTTATTATGTGGAGCCAGTGGCTATTTTGGGTCGTCAAGTTCGAAAGTTGAGATCAAAGGATATAGCTTCGGTGAAGGTGCAGTGGAGAGGTCGGCCCGTGGAGGAGGCTACTTGGGAGACCGAGCGGGAGATGCAGAGCATATACCCTCACTTGTTTGAGGCTCCAGGTATGTTTCTTGACCCGCTCGAGGACGAGCGTTTGTTTTAGTTGGGGAGGATGTGACGACCTGGCCCGTCGTCACGTGATTTACCGCCCCGTTTCCCTCATCCTATGTTTCTCTATGCTTCATTATCAGTATTTGAGGTGATCGAGTCGAATTGGATTGGTCTTAGATGGAAATGAGACACTTAGTCTCTTTAAGGAAGGCTTGTTTTGGAAAAGTCAACCGGATGATGACTATTGAGTTAGAGGGCTCGGATGTGATTTTCGGCGATTCGGTTAGCTTCGGGGGATGATTTGTGACTTAGGTGTGCGACCGGAATTGATTTTGGAGGTCCGGTGTAGAATTAGGCTTGAATTGGCGAAGTTAGAATTTTGGCGAATTCCGGTTGATAGGCAAGATTTTGATCCGAGGGTCGGAATGGAGTTCCGAGAGTTGCAGTAGCTTCGTTAGGTGATTTTGGATGTGTGTGCAAAATTTCAGATCATTCGGGGGTGTTTTGGTCGGGTTTTTGATCAAATGCGTGTTTCGAAAGTTTTTGAAGAACTTAGGCTTGAATTTGATGTAATTCGATGATTTTGGCGTTAGTTGAGGTGTTTTGATGATTGGAGCAAGTTTGAATAATGTTTTAAGATGTATTGGTACCTTTGGTTGAGGTCCCGGGGGCCTCGGGGTGATTCCGGATGGCTAACGGGATGAAATTTGGAGTTTAAGGATTGCTGATGTATCTGATATCTGGTATTTTCGCTTCTGCGGAAATGGACCGCAGAAGCGGTTACGCAGAAGCGAGAAGGGAAGCCGCAAAAGCGGAAGGAGGAGCCTGCGGGTTTCCGCAAAAGCGGACGGGCGGACCGTAGAAGCGGTCCCGCTTAAGCGAGTGGGGGACCGCATAGGCGGTCCTGGGCAAGATTGAAGGAACCGCAGAAGCAGAATATGAACCGCAAAAGCGGTCTTGCAGAAGCGACAAAGTGATCGCAGAAGCGAAAAATGGTGTTCAGAGGGTATTAATTCCATCTTCGCGAATTTTTGAAATAATCAACATTTTCACTTCGAACTTGGCGGTTCTTGTGCGATTTTGGAGAGGGAATCAAGAGACTTCATTGAGGTAAGGAATTCTAAGCCTAAAACGTAAATCTAATGTGTTATTACATGAATCAAGGGTGAAAAATCAAGGAATTAGAGGTTAAAAATGGAGGTTAGGGCTTGAACTTAAGAGAATGAAAAATTTGGATTTGAGGGAGCAATTGAGCTCGGATTTTGGTAAATTTGATATGTATAGACTCGTGGCGAGATAAGGAGTCCGATGATGTGAATTTTATAATTTTTCGAGAAGTGGGCCAGGGGCTCGGGTTTTGCCAACTTCGTGATTTTTAATAATTTTCGAGTCTTTTCGATTGGGTTATGTTCCCTTAGCCTATTGTGATGTATTCCTTGTGGTTTTGATCAGATTCGACGCGCGAGGAGGTCGACTCGAGGGGAAAAGGCATAGCGAGCTAGACTTTTGGCCGGCTAGAGGTGAGTAATGATTTTAAATGACGTCCTGAGGGTTTGAAACCCCGGATTTGCACACCTTGGTGCTATGTTGAGATGAGACACGCGTTCAATGACGAGCGCGGGGTCATTTGCTATTAGGTATTGTGACTCGGACCAGTCCGGATAATATTTTACCGCGTATTTGACTATGACTTGTTGTTTTTCACTATGACTTGGGCTTATTGCCATATTTGGGGCTTATTGCCGACTGTTTGAACTCCTTATGAACTATCATCACTGTTTTCCTCACTATTTGAAATATTATTTGAACTCAGTCCATTTGAATTACACTGTTTCATGGACTCAGCTATATTTTTACTCAACCTGGAGTTTTAACTGATATTTGCACTATTGTTTTAGCTGAGCATTACTGTTTTACTGATGCCCGAAGGCCTTATGATTATTTTGGACTGATTGAGGCCAAGGGCCACATGTGAGGATATGTTGAGTGATGTGAGGAGGCTTTCAGGCCTCGAGTGATATGTGAGGAGGCTTTCAGGCCTCGAGTGATATGTGAGGAGGCTTTCAGGCCTCGAGCGATATGTGAAGAGGCTTTCAGGCCTCGAGTGTATTGTGAGAAGGCTTTCAGGCCTCATGTTGATATGTTCAGGCTTTCAGGCCTTATTATGTTAGCGCTTGGGCTGTAGGAGCCCCTCCGGAGTCTGCACACCCACAGTGAGCGCGGGTACCCATGTGATTTGAGAGTGAGCCCGAGGGGCTGATGTTGTACTGTGTGCCTGATACTGAGCTCGCGGGGCTGATACTGTACTGAGAGTTGATATTGTGCCCGAGGGGCAAGTTCCTGAGCATTTACTTACTGGTTGAGGATATTTGTCTTTAACTGTTTTTAAAAGAGAATTTTGATACTTTATCGATTTACTGTTTTACTGATTTTCTACTGCTTGAGATAGCGTTATTTGTGCCTTTATGGGATTTTATGCTTTCAGTCGTTATTTAATTTTATTACTCACTGGGTCGGAGTACTCACATTACTCCCTGCACCATGTGTGCAGATACAGGCATAGCAGAGTGCGTTCCTGAGCGCTGATTTCCTTCCAGACCAGGCGGACCAGGAGATACGAGTGTCACACCTCCTTTTTTTCTTACTACACCCCCGGAAAGGGGTATAATAAGGGAGTTATTTCCAACTTGAAGTGACAATCGAAACGGGATCCATTTTATTAAAATCAGAGTCGCCACTTGGGAGATTTATGGTGTCCCAAGTCACCGGTTTTAATCCCGAATCGAGGAAAAGAATGACTCTGTTATACAGTCTGCGAACCAGAAATCCGAGTAAGGAATTCTGTTAACCCGGGAGAAGGTGTTAGGCACTCCTGAGTTCCGTGGTTCTAGCACGGTCGCTTTGATCCTACTTGGCTTATGAAATTATTTAATTACTGATTTTAAAACCTATGTGCTTTTGCTTCTTTCACCACTTTTAAATAAGAAAAATTATCTTGAAACGAGTTACGCATACGTATACCCGCTTGTTTGGCGCGTCAAAAATCATGTCACGCGAACGTGTCCACAATTAATAGCGCTTTATTATTATTAAGAAAATTTGGGCCAAAGTTGCACGAACGCATACTCCGGTTTTGTTTTTAGAAGCGTAATTGTGTTACGCGGACGTATACACAATCACACTAGTATTTTAAAACGGCCCTAAAGGATATTCTACGAAATATTTAGTCATTTTTACCTCTAGGTTACGAAATTAATACGAGGGCTGTAAAAAACTAATTAATAGCCCATGAAAACCTATTTTTATTATTAAGAAAAGTTTGATCGAAGTTGCGCGAACGCATACTCCAAATTGGTTTCAGAATTGTGATCATGTTAGGCGAACGTATACGCAATCACAATCGTGCTTTAATCGGCCCTAAAGGCTTACTCTACGAATATTAAGTTTGTTACACCTACGCTAGGAAATAAGGCGAGACTACCTTTGAGTTGCCCATTATAATTGGCTCAACAGGTAATGACTGGGCTCCAAGTGAAGCCCAACCTAGTAATCCAATCACGAGGAACAAACTGCGCCTGAGGTCAGCCCAGCGAGTTGGGCTTCACGGTTGAATACCATATAGGCCTTTGAGTTGATCAGTCGCTTGCTTTAAGCTGAGTAACATACCAGGCCCATTTCGAAACCAAGACATACGTATAAACTACCAATTTGATTTCCAGGTTTACTGTTATTCAGAGCATGAAGCAACAATTGACTAAATTAATCCAGTAACCCCAAATTAAACACTCATTTGACTCCGAAATTATGCAATCATTAGCCCAATCCAAAGGAACAGTAGTAGGACCTCACGAGCGACCATGACAAGCAAACTTGAAAAAAAAAACAACAAATAAGGCTACTAACACTTGTAAAAATAAAATTCATTCGAGAAAGTTAATTTTGAGCTTAGACAAACCCTGTGAACAAGTTGCACAAAAATTTCACAACACCTAACATTCGCATATTTGTACATGAAGAAGCTAACCAATTGACCCCAGCTGAAATCAAACGTAAGAATTTTCGACAGTCCAAAGCACACAGGGAATATACATTACTAATCACAGTCCATTGTTTGCTTAAGTAAAAGTTCAAAGTACTAAGCTCATTTATACACTTCAAATTCCATGAACAAACCCCCAATCAACAGGTATGGTTCTAACTCTAACTTAGAGACACACAAAAAATAGAAACAAAGTCAAAATCAGTTCGGCTTCCAACATCCTCTTCATTTAGCATGAATTTCAAATCCTTTACATGTTCAAAGAGTATTCTTCAAGTATGAGCTTAAAAGAGTACCTGGGAATAAGAAGAAAACAATGAAATGAAGAGGGATCAGCAGTATTAACGGCAGAAACAACCAGCAATAGCACAACCCAGATTCAACAAATGGAAACCATGAAACAAACTTGAAAAGCTCAATAGAACAGTAACCCTTAACAGATTGAACCAGAAAACTCTTCCAAAAAATCAATTACTTCATATGAACTCTTAAACTAAATCAGAAAATGTGTTTAAGCCTTGAACTCTTCAGAAATTAATCAAAAAAAAATGGAAAATGTCCAATGGAACAGTAACCCTCTAGTCGCTTATGTATTTTTCTCCCTCCAAAACCTCTCTTTCAAGGCAAGTATCTAATGCCTTTATAGGCAAATGGTTAGGGCAAGCTTCAGATTTTAATTTTGCACTTAGATCCCTGATTTTATGACTTGTTAGCCAAGTCATGGTGTTAAAATTAGGACCAGCCCCCGCTAGAAGCTTCTAGGACCTTCTTTAAGCAGTTATCCAAGATTCTCTACTCTACAATTCCTAAATTACCCCCAAATGCCCTGAGAATTACTCCTTAAAACTTGCAGGGTCAATTGGCCCAACCAACTGGTCACAATGAGGAACTGCACTTTACAACAATGGCCAGAAACAGATCTAAAGCCCCAAACCATGAATCAAGCCCACTAATTTTATAACCTTCTAGAAAACATAACGACCCAAATACTAAACAATTTGCACACATAGACACCTAAATTACTGCAAATTAGTACAAATAAAGGGAACTTAGCTAAATTAACGGATCAGCCAATTAACTAATTAAGAAAAAAATCCAAATTAACCAATGCATGAACAAATAGACTTCGGAATAAATAGAAATAATTCGAGAAGAGGGGACGAGGCAGAGAAATGGAAAAAGAACAGTGAAGAAGTGAATAAACCGAAGTAAAGAAGAAAGTACCTACTAATAACTCGGGTGATGAAAAATGGAGCTTGAGCCTTTAGATCCTCTGATTTCCAGCCCAATTTGATGTTAATCGTGTGCTCTTACAAAAGCACGCGACTAAAACCAGATTAAACCGAAAATCTCAACAACCTCTTGACTTGGTTCAATTCTGTGATTTAAGATTCGGGGAATTTTAGAACGATTTGAAGGAAATCACCGATGGACTAAGTATGAGGGGATCAGGGTGGGTCTGTGGTGTTAATTTGGTGGGGATTGGGTTACGCCGCCGCCGGAGGGGAATTTTATGAGTTTATGTTAAATTAAAAATGCACACAGAAATGCAAATAAACATGGAAATTATGCAATTAATTCCTAAAAATTAAATAACAAAAGAAAAATCCTAAATCTAAGAATTCTGTAGGAGTAAATCATGCGAGGCAAAAATCACGTGCTCACAGCTGCCCCTCTTTGCTCGGAAACACGAAGAGTTTTCGCGCAAAGATAAGTGAGCAATTATGAGGGATTTTTTGCCCGCTTGGCACTCCATGGGAAGCATTTTTGAAAAATGTCTGACCGAACCTTGCTTCAGAGGTTGCCTACATATCCTTGGCTGTAAAGGAATCAGGTCAGTGTAGTTCTGGAAGGTCTGGTAGCTGGGACTACCATGAAGCTGTCGTTTCACTATTGCTGCTGCTGCTACTACTGCTTACTGAACCCCCTTATACACCGTGTCAAAATAAAGGAAACTGACTAAGCTATGAGCTATGAATTACAAAAGATCCTATCTATATCTTGATCTTGTATTTTCTGTTTGCCT
>NW_017670419.1:728656-746138 GCF_001879085.1 Nicotiana attenuata
GGTACGAAAGAAATTAAATGAGGCTCAAAAAGGGTAACAAAGGATAAAGTGTTTCGATAGCGGAACAAAATGCCTTCGTCATTTCAATCTCAAAAATATGCCAAATACAATAAAGTACAATTAAACCAAGAAATCATACATAGTATCGCTTGACTGCATCGGAGTTGATAGCCATTTCTACACATTTTCCTTCCACATCTGTCAGATCTAATGCACCATTGGACAACACTCTGGCTACAACAAATGGCCCCTGCCAGTTCGGGGAAAACTTTCCTTTCGCCTCAGCCCAATGAGGTAGGATACGCTTCAACACCAATTGCTCTACTTCGAATTTCCGCGGACGCACTTTCTTGTTATATGCTCTTGCCATTCTCTGTTGGTATAACTGACCGTGACACACTGCTGCCAATCTCTTCTCATCAATCAAACTTAGTTGTTCCAAGCGGGCTTTAACCCATTCAACATCATCAACTTCCGCCTCGGCGATGATCCGAAGGGACGGGATTTCAATCTCTGCGGGTAATACTGCTTTAGTTCCATACACCAGTGAATAAGGAGTTGCCCCTACTGAAGTGCGGACAGTAGTGCGATAGCCTAAAAGGGCAAACGGTAACTTCTCATGCCACTGCCTGGACCCCTCTACCATTTTCCGAAGTATTTTCTTGATGTTCTTGTTAGCTGCTTCGACTGCTCCATTTGCCTTAGGACGATATGGGGTGGAATTGCGGTGCTTAATCTTAAACTGCTAGCATGTCTCTGCCATCAAATGACTGTTGAGGTTGGCACCATTGTCTGTGATGATGACCTTCGTGATCCCAAACCGACAGATGATATTCGAATGCACAAAATCGACCACTGCCTTCTTGGTCATAGATTTGAAGGTTTTTGCTTCAACCCACTTAGTGAAATAATCAATAGCTACCAGAATGAACCTGTGCCCATTTGACGCTGCTGGCTCGATCGGCCCAATGACATCCATTCCCCAAGCAACGAACGGCCATGGTGCTGACATTGTATGCAATTCAGATGGTGGAGAATGAATCAAATTTCCATGTACCTAACATTGATGACACTTGGGCACGAAACTGATGCAATCCCGTTCCATAGTAAGCCAATAGTAACCTGCTCGGAGAATCTTCTTTGCCAATACACATCCACTCATATGAGGTCCGCAAACTCCCGCATGTACCTCAGCCATGATAACTGTAGCCTGTTTAGCATCCATGCATCTCAACAATCCTAGATCTGGAGTTCTCTTGTACAACACACCTCCACTGAAGAAAAATCCGCTTGCCAAGCGTCGAATTGCTCTCTTTTGATCCCCTGTAGCGTGTGCTGGGTACACTCCCATCCGGAGGTATTCTTTGATATCATGGAACCACGGCTCACCATCAAGGTCTTCTTCCACCATATTACAATAGGCATGCTGACCTCGGACCTGAATCTGTAACGAGTCCACATAAGCCTTGTCTGGATGATGCAACATTGACGCCAAAGTGGCCAAAGCGTCGGCAACCTCATTGTGAATCCTTGGAATATGCTTGAAGTCTATTGATTAAAACCGTTGACAAAGTTCATGTAAACACTGCCGATACGGTATGAGCTTCAAATCTCGTGTCTCCCATTCACCCTGAATCTGGTGTACCAGAAGATCCGAGTCACCCATGACCAAGATTTCCTGGACACCCATGTCTATAGCTAATCTCAAACCCAAGATACATGCCTCGTATTCAGCCATGTTATTGGTGCAATAGAAACGAAGTTGAGCAGTGACAGGGTAGTGTTGCCCCGTCTCAGAGATCAATACTACTCCTATCCCGACACCCTTGGCGTTGGCAGCTCCATCAAAGAACAATTTCCATCCTGGATTCTCGACTTGTTATAAGTCTTCAACATGCATTATCTCCTCGTCAGGGAAGTATGTTTTCAAAGGTTCATATTCATCATCAACTGGATTCTCGGCCAAATGATCAGCCAGCACTTGTGCTTTCATTGCAGTCCGGGTCACGTAGACAATATCAAACTCCGTGAGCAAGATTTGCCATTTCGCCAACCTCCCTGTGGGCATGGGCTTCTGAAAAATGTACTTCAACGGGTCCAACCGAGAGATGAGATAGGTTTGGTATAGGCAGACAAGTAATGCTTCAACTTCTGCGCTACCCAGGTTAAGGCACAACACGTCCTCTCAAGTTGAGTGTACTTTACCTCATATGATGTGAACTTCTTGCTGAGGTAGTAAATTGCGTGTTCTTTCCTTCCTGTGATGTCATGCTGCCCCAGTACACAACCAAAAGAATTATCCAACACGGTCAGATAAAGGATAAAGGGCCTTCCCGGCTCCGGCGGGACCAACACAGGTGGACTAGCCAAATACTCCTTGATCCTGTCAAATGCTGCTTGACATTCATCCGTCCATCTGACCGCAGCATGTATCTTTTTTAGCAGCTTGAAGATGGGCTCGCAAGTAGTTGTAAGCTGGGCAATGAACTTGCTGATGTAATTCAACCTGCCAAGCAAACTCATCACATCTTTCTTGTTCCTTGGCGGCGGTAGCTCCTGAATGGCTTTGATCTTAGACGGGTCTAACTCAATACCACGCCGACTCACCACGAATCCCAATAACATCCCAGATGGAACTCCAAACGCACACTTTACTGGATTAAGCTTGAGGTTGTACCTGCGGAGTCTCTGGAAGAATTTCCTCAAATCCCTGACATGGTCACATCGTTTCCTCGACTTTATGATCACGTCGTCCACATAAACCTCAATTTCCCGATGTATCATGTCATGGAATATAGTGGTCATCGCCCTCATATACGTTGCCCCTGCGTTCTTTAACCCAAACGGCATGACTCTATAACAATACGTTCCCCAAGGCGTGATGAATGCCGTCTTTTCCGCATCCTCCTCATTCATCAAAATCTGGTGATAGCCCGCATAACAATCCACGAAAGAACTAATCTCATGTTTGGCACAATTGTCAATCAATATGTGGACGTTTGGTAGTGTGAAGTTGTCTTTCGGACTTGCCTTATTGAGGTCACGGTAATCTACGCACACTCTGGTCTTTCCATCCTTCTTTAGCACAGGCACAACATTAGCTAACCAGGTGGGATACCGCCAGACCCGGATGACCTTTGCCTCAAACTGTTTGGTGACCTCTTCTTTGATTTTCACACTAATGTCTGTTTTAAACTTCCTTAGCTTCTGCTTGACAGGAGGGCATGCTGGGTCAGTTGGCAATTTGTGGACCACCAAATCGGTGCTTAAACCTGGCATGTCGTCATATGACCATGCAAAAACATCTTTATACTCAAAAAGTGCTTTAACTATCTCTTCTCTGAGCTGTGGTTCCAAATGGACACTTATTTTCGTTTCCCGCACATTCTCCTGATCCCCTAAATTGATTGCCTCTGTGTCATTCAGATTAGGTTTGGGTTTTTCTTCAAAGTGGCATAATTCTTTACTGATTTCCTCAAAAGCTTCCTCATCATCATATTCTATTTCGTCATCACACTCAACTTCTTGTATTATTATGTCTGAGTTAGATTGGCTTTTAAGACTGGGCTGAAGACTCCTCATGCATGCCACATCACTGAAACCAGCATAAAAGGGACTGTATAAGAAAGAAAAGAAAGACAAAAATGAAAACTATCAGGAATGAAAAAGAGGGAAATTGCATTTCATTAATATTTAAGATAACAAGGTTTAACTCATCCAAACGGACGGAACATAGCATCCGAATTACAACCTTGGAAATAATCCAGATTAAACTGAAAGGAAATCAAAACTAACTACCAAGACTCCCTCCGGGTAGGAAGGGGAGTTGCTTCCCAATTGTTAAGCTTTGCCTGGGGCCCCACGAACTGAACATCTGCCTTGCTTGGACCTTCTCCGGCCTCCAACACATTCACCTCATAAAACAGCTTTTCAAACCTCTCAATCAGCTCCTCATCGGGATCAACCACACCACGGGGCATTGCCGTTGCTAGGCGCTTCTTCGTACCAGGCCTGATAAAGGAACGGGAAAGGCGGGGAATGGGTTTTGGAAGGGTCCATGCTTTCTTTTTCATCTTTCTAGCTCGCCTTATGTCTGCAGCAGTGGGCTTGAAACCCAAACCAAAAGTATCCAAGTTTGCAGGAAGGGATACGGGCTGTACGATGCCTTGTAAAGAAGCACCCAAGCCTTTTCCAGGTACAAATCCGTTCTTCAACATTTCCGACGCAACCATGACGGATGCAGCAGCTACCTTTGGCACAGGAATGCACTTCCCTTCCGGAATCTTCTCAACCGATACCGTATCAAAGACCTGATAAACCCATGGGCCTTTGTCATTCTCAGCTTCTATAAAAGGCACAATGGCGTCACCCAGAATACACGAACTATCTTCCCCATGCACCACAATCTCTTGCCTGTCCCATTCGAATTTGACCATCTGATGCAAGGTAGATGGCACTGCCTTTGCTGCATGGATCCAGGGTCGGCCTAACAAGAGATTGTAAGAGACAGCCACATCGAGCACCTGGAACTCCATAGTGAATTCAACTGGGCCTATTGTCAGCTCCAGCACTATATCCCCAACTGTGTCCTTGCCTCCCCCATCAAAATCCTCGCACGCAAATGCTATTCTTATGAATTCTCTCACTGTCCACTTTTAACTTTTCCAGGGTGGAGAGAGGGAAAATGTTTGCATTGGACCCGTTATCAACAAGCACCCGGGTGACCACGGAGTCTTCACATTTCACCGTGAGGTAGAGTGCTTTATTATGTTCAGTGCCTTCCAAGGGTAGCTCATCATCAGAAAATGTAACCCAGTTGACTTCAAAGATCTTGTTTGCTATTTTCTCTAAATGGTTTACAGAAATCATATCGGGAACGTAGGCCTCATTCAGAATTTTCATCAATGCCCGGCAGTGCTCATCTGAGTGAATCAATAAGGATAGCAAAGAGATTTGCGCCGGGGTCTTTCTCAACTGTTCTACAATGGAATAATCCTGGGCCTTCATTTTCTTCAAAAATTCTTCTGCCTCCTCTTCGGTTACAGCTTTCTTCACTGATGCTGGATTGTCTTTGGTAAGTTTAGCTTTTCTCAGCTCGTCAGGAGCAAAGCATCTTCCCGAGCGAGTCAGTCCATGTGTTTCACAAACTTCTTCCTTGACTTCCTTTCCCTAATACATCACTGTCACTCGGCCGTAATTCCATGGGACGGCCTTTCCACTGATTACCGGTAGCTGAGTTACTGGCTTGATGACAACTGGCTCTGTGCGAGCCCCTTTCACAATCACCGCGGGCTTAATAGCTGCCCCGGACACCACCACTTTAACTGGTTCTTGTTTTTCTGCAACACTGCTCAAAAGCTCTTTCTTCATCACTACAACTGGTCTACTAACTGTTTCTCCTACCTTGATCGATGCTCTCTCCCTTGCTAGTTTCTCATTTGATCTATCCTCACTAGCCCTGATCATCGTTACGGTTTGCGACAGCTTCTTATGCTCTCCCTTTTGGACTAGCTCGATCATATGGGTCTCGTAATGAGTTGGTAATGGATTTTGGGTGATGTTAGGCGTTTCTGGAGCTTGTACTTCAATTCGGCGGGTATCAATGAGCTCTTGGATAGCCGTTTTCAAGTGCCAACATTTTTCTGTGTCATGTCCCGGCGCACCTGAGCAATATTCACAACTCACAGAGTGGTCCAGATTCCTTGGGGGAGGGTTTGGCAACTTGGGTTCAATCGGGTTCAGCATGCCCAACTGTCTCAATCTGTGGTACAAGCTAGTGTAAGATTCACCCAAGGGAGTGAAAGTCTTCTTCTTTTGCAACCTATCATTCTTGAATGCGGGATTGGGTCGAAAACCGGTTCCAGCAGGATTTCTGTTGGTTCTTGGGGGTGGGTAGGTGTTTTGAGCTGAGTAAGTATTTTGTGGGGTGGGTGCGCGCCATTGTGCGTGGGTAGGAGGTTGGGGGTATGTTTGGGCATGGTGGACAGAGAAATTGGGAACAGGAGGTGGGTAATAGTGCTGTGGTGGGCCATATGAGGTGTGTGGGTAGGTTTGGGGGTGGGGGTGAGGTTGGTGATAATATGGTGATGGACCTCTGGACCAAGCTCTCGATTCCACTACTGCAACCTCTTCTTTCTTCTTCTTTCCCAATGCTCCTCCAATGCCGCTCTGAATAGCCTGAGTAGTTGCTTTGATTGCTGAATAGCTCATAATTTTGTTAGACTCGAGACCCTCTTCCACCATACTTCCCATTTTTACAACCTCGTTGAAAGTTTTTCCCACTGCTGACACCAGATGACCATAATAGGTTGGCTCCAAAGCCTGAAGGAAATAATCAACCATTTCTTTCTCTTTCATTGGAGGATCGACTCTTGCTGCCTGCTCTCTCCACCGAAAACCATACTCTCTGAAGCTTCCTCCGGGCTTCTTCTCAATTTTAGCCAGTGACAGACGGTCGGGGATAATTTCGAGATTATACTGGAAATGACATGCAAATGCTTGGGCCAGATCGTCCCAAGTGTACCATCGAGCATGATCCTATCGTGTGTACCATTCCAAAGCTGCTCCACTTAGACTTTAACTAAAGTAAGCCATCAATAACTCATCCTTTCCTCCAGCTCCTCTCATCTTGCTGCAGAACCCCCTTAAGTGGGCCACCGGATCACCATGGCCATCATATAAGTCAAACTTGGGTAACTTGAATCCAGCTGGCAACTGGACATCAGGAAACAGGCACAGGTCCTTGTAAGCTACACTCACCTGTCCTCCGAGCCCCTGCATATTTCGGAATGACTGTTCTAAGCTCTTAACCTTCCGTATCATTTCCTCTTGCTCAGGGTTTTTGGGAGGCTTTTCTTCTTCTGTTGAGAGATCAAGGCGGGGAGTGTAAGGGCATGGCTCTGGTGGTTTGAAAGTGGCTTCGGATGGGTAGTACTGGTTATCATGAGTTTGGAACAAAGGTTTGCTAGAAGACCTGTGTAGTGTGGCAGGTGGGGGAGCCACGAACACAGGAGCGATTGGTGGTGGAGGGCATGGGATTTGTTTGGGTGTTGGAAGTGGTGGTGTTTGAGAGGTGGTTCCGTAATACTGCTGGTAAGTAGGGAAAGCCGGTGATGAATTCACTGTGGGAGGATCTTGAGGCTGAGCTAGTGGTGGGAGGTAAGAGGGGTTAGCAGGATAGGCTGGTGGTGGATTCCCTTCGACCAGGCCTGGTACATCTCGGCCATTTGTTGCTTCAGTTTATACATCTCCTCCTTCATTGCATTAATGTCCACTACTTCCTCCTCCCTAGATGGGTCGACAATGCTTGCTTCCAATTCCAGGTTGACCATGTTTGACTTATCCTTAAAGCGGGTGTTGTAGGGATGGGTTGCCAGAATGCCAGTCAACTTAACCACTTGCCTGAACTCATCAACAACAATTTTGTTAGTGGTTAGGGCATTAACAGATAGATAACTGCACATTGAGGAGTGAATGCACCTAAGCAGTTAACCATTTCTATTATGCCTTTGCTTGGTTGCATGCGTCATCCCGGCTTTCCAATTGCAAACTTTCTCTTCTCCTTTCTCTTTCTTTTTTTTTCTTTTCTTTCTTTTCATTTCTCTTATTTGCTTTTGTTTGTCTTCCTTTTTTTTTCCTCTGTTGTTTTTCTTTCCTTTCTTGTTTTTCCTTTTCATTACGGTCGAATCCTATCACGACCCCGCGTGAATCAGACCAAGCGTAGTTCTTGCGGATCTAAAAAGGAAATAAATAACAAAAATTTTGGGACTTTCTTTTTTTTTTTCATAAAAACAAACATTTTGATTACAAGGACTCAGGACTTACAGACTAACAGACTTAGAAAAAGATCAACTCAAACGACCTAACAGACTCCAAAACGACTTAACAGACTCAAACAAAATGAAAATCACAAATGCATTAAATCCTTGAATGCTCCTGGAGCTCTCGGGGTGTTGTTTGGCTTTGTTGCGGGCTCATCTGCAAGATCCTCCTGAAGCCTTTCCAAATCCCTCATTACCTACTGGACAAATGTCATGACTGCCACGAAGAAAGTAGTCTGGATCATGTCTTCACATATCTGGCATTTTACCACAATGTACTCTACAATCGCCGTGACCCTTTCACGGATCCTACCCTTCTCTCGTAATAATTCTCCAATTTGCCTGGTTCTAGCTTCCAAAGTTTGTTCCGCTGCATGGTTCTGTGTTTGAAATTGATGTAGATCCCTTTCCAACCTGGCTATCAAAGAATAACAATGCTCCCTCTCGGCTTCGAAATCTCTTCCCTGCTTGGCCATTTCATTTCCAATGATCTTGACCTTCTTCTTCATACTTGCCATCCCCTTGTCATATTTCTCCTTCAGCTAACGGATAGAAGTGGCCCGTTCCCCTGCATCCTTGGCTATCTTGGCTCGAGCATTTGCTAACTCCTTTTCACTCTTTTGTAACTCATCCTCAAAATCACGTGCCTTCTGGGTAAGGTTGTAGATGAGCGTTTCGTCTTTTCTACTCCTGCCCGGGTTGTCAATTGCTATTTTTATTTTCCGGATCTGGGCTTTGAGAGCTTCATTCTCTTGGATCAATCTTTTTTTTCTCACCTTCGGTTTCCTGAGCCTGAAGATCATTGTTGAATTCCATATTTCTCAGTTTTTCTTTCAAAGCATGAATCTCAGCTTGATACGCCTTTTCCTTTTCTCCCCATACTAATCTTTCTTGGATTTTGTCATCAAAGGCTTGAACATGAGGTCTTTTGGCGGATCTCTCAGATTCGGGTTCTGGCTCGGTGTTCACACAGGACCTCTTCTCAAACCAAGCAGCATAGTTTGGATCCACTTCTCCTTTTGCGATATCCGGTACCTGGGTGCCATTTTTTAGATACCGGCAACTGTTCCAATCCCGCTGAACTAAAGCCTCGGGTAATGCAGCTTCTGGATGCAGCTCTATGACTTGAGTACTTAGATCTTCATCTTCGGGCACAATCTGATACCGTCCTAATTGTCTCAAGACCCTCTGCGGGGCGTATGGCTGAATACTCCTTACACCCATTATCCTCAGGTAGCCTTTGGTTGCAGTCATGTATATAGCCTCCGTCTTTGGGAGCCATCCTATGGACCACTCAATTTGACTTGCTTTGAGAGCTTTCAAATGAGACACCCATGCTTCAAACCCTTCCGGCACATTGTAATCCTTGACCCTCTCTTCATAACTGGTGATGAAGTTATTTGGGCTCGAGCCATAACTCATGAATCTGGGATGGTGGCGAAGATGCTCGATCATCCACATTTATAGGAGGATATTGCAACCTTCGAAGAACTGGGCCCCGGCTTTGCACGAAGTCAATGCACGATAAATATCCGCCAATATCAACGGGGCAAGTGTATGATCTTTCATGGTAGTGAGGATTTGTGCAATTCTAGCCATACGTATATCCACNATCCTCGCACGCAAATACTATTCTTGTGTATTCTCTCACTGTCCACCTTTAATTTTTCCAGGGTGGAGAGAGGGCAAATGTTTGCACTGGATCCGTTATCAACTAGCACCCGGGTGATCACAGAGTCTTCACATTTCACCGTGAGGTAGAGTGCTCTATTATGTTCAGTGGCTTCCAAAGGCAGCTCATCATCAGAAAATGTGACCCTGTTGACTTCAAAAATCTTGTTTGCTATTTTCTCTAAATGGTTCACAGAAATCTTATCGGGAACGTGGGCCTCATTCAGAATTTTCATCAATGCCTGGCGGTGCTCATCTGAGTGGATCAATAATGATAGCAAAGAGATTTGCGCCGGGCTCTTTCTCAACTGTTCTACAATGGAATAATCCTGTGCCTTCATCTTCTTCAAGAATTCTTCTGCCTCTTCTTCAGTTACAGCTTTCTTCACTGATACTAGATTATCTTTGGTGAGTTTGGCCTTTCTCAGCTCGTCAGGAGCAAAGCATCTCCCCGAGCGAGTCAGTCCATGGGTTTCACAAACTTCTTCCTTAACTTCCTTTCCCTGATACATCACTGTCACTCGGCCGTAATTCCATGGGACGGCCTTTTCACTGATTACTGGTAGCTGAGTCACTGGTTTGATGACAACCGGCTCTGTGCGAGCCCCTTTCACAATCACAACGAGCTTTACAGGTGCCCCCGGCACTACCACTTTAGCTGGTTCTTGTTTTTCTGCAACATTGCTCAAAAGCTCTTTCTTCATCACTACAACTGGTTTGCTAACTGTTTCTCCTACCTTGATCAATGCTCCCTCCTTTGCTAGTTTCTCATTTGATCTATCCTCACTAGCCTTGATCATCATTACGGTTTGTGACGGCTTCTTATGCTCTCCCTTTTGGACTAGCTCGATCATATGGGTCTCGTGATGAGTTGGTAATGGATTTTGGGTGATGTTAGGCGTTTCTGGGGCTTGTACTTCAATTCGGCGGGTATCAATGAGCTCTTGGATAGACGTTTTCAAGTTCCAACATTTTTCTGTGTCATGTCCCGGTGCACCTGAGCAATATTCACAACTCACAGAGTGGTCCAGATTCCTTGGGGGAGGATTTGGCAATTTGGGTTCAATCGGATTCAGCATGCCCAACTGTCTCAATCTGTGGTACAAGCTAGTGTAAGATTCACCCAAGGGAGTGAAAGTCTTCTTCTTTTGCAGCCTATCATTCTTAAATGCAGGGTTAGGTCGAAAACCGGTTCCAGCGGGATTTCTGTTGGTTCTTGGGGGTGGGTAGGTGTTTTGAGATGAGTAAGTATTTTGTGGGGTAGGTGTGTGCCATTGTGCATGGATAGGAGGTTGGGGGTATGTTTGGGCATGGTGGACAGAGAAATTGGGGACAGGAGGTGGGTAATAGTGCTCCGGTGGGCCATATGGGGTGTGTGGGTAGGTTTGGGGGTGAGGGCGAGGTTGATGATAATATGGTGATGGACCTCTGGACCAAGTTCTCGATTCCACTACTGCAACCTCTTCTTTCTTCTTCTTTCCCAATACTCCTCCAATGCCGCTCTGAATAGCCTGAGTAGTTGCTTTGATTGCTGAATAGCTCATAATCTTGTTAGACTTGAGACCCTCTTCCACCATACTTCCCATTTTCACGACCTCGTTGAAAGTTTTTCCCACTGCTGACACCAGATGACCATAATAGGTTGGCTCCAAAGCTTGAAGGAAATAATCAACCATCTCGTTCTCTTTCATTGGAGGATCGACTCTTGCCGCCTGCTCTCTCCACCAAAAACCATACTCTCTGAAGCTTTCTCCGGGCTTCTTCTCAATTTTAGTTAGTGACAAACGGTCCGGGACAATTTCGAGATTGTACTGAAAATGACATGCAAATGCTTGAGCCAAGTCGTCCCAAGTGTACCATCGAGCATGATCCTGTCGTGTGTACCACTCCAAAGCTGCTCCACTTAGACTTTGACTGAAGTAAGCCATCAATAACTCATCCTTTCCTCCAGCTCCCCTCATCTTGCTGCAGAATCCCCTTAAGTGGGCCACCGGATCACCATGGCCATCATATAAGTCAAACTTGGGTAACTTGAATCCTGCTGGCAACTGGACATCAGGAAACAGGCACAGGTCCTTGTAGGCTACACTCACTTGTCTTCCGAGCCCCTGCATATTTCGGAATGACTGTTCTAAGCTCTTAACCTTCCGTATCATTTCCTCTTGCTCAGGGTTTTTGGGAGGCTTTTCTTCTTCTGCTGAGAGATCAAGGCGGGGAGTGTAAGGGCATGGCTCGGGTGGTTTGAAAGTGGCTTCGGGTGGGTAATACTGGTTATCATGGGTTTGGAACAAAGGTTCGCTAGAAGACCTGTGTAGTGTGACAGGTGGGGGAGCCACGAACACAGGAGTAATTGGTGGTGGAGGGCATGGAATTTGTTTGGGTGGTGGAGGTGGTGGTGTTTGAGAGGTGGTTCCGTAATACTGCTGGTAAGTAGGGAAAGCAGGAGACGAGTTCACTGTGGGAGGATCTTGAGGCTGAGCTAGTGGTGGGAGGTAGGTGGGGTTAGCAGGATAGGTTGGTGGTGGATGTCCCTTCGACCAGGCCTGGTACATCTCGGCCATTTGTTGCTTCAGTTTATACATCTCTTCCTTCATTGCATTAACGTCCACTACTTCCTCCTCCCTAGATGGGTCGACAATGCTTGCTTCCAATTCCTGGTTGACCATGTTTGACTTATCCTTAGAGCGGGTGTTGTAGGGATGGGTTGCCAGAATGCCAGTCAACTTAACCACTTGCCTGAACTCATCAACCACAACTTTGTTAGCGGTTAGGGCATTAACAGATAGATAACCGCACATTGAGGAGTGAATGCACCTAAGCAGTTAACCATTCCTATTATGCCTTTGCTTGGTTGCATGCGTCATCCCGATTTCCATTTCTTTCTTGCCAATTGCAAACTTTCTCTTCTCTTTTCTCTTTCTTCTTTTTCTTTTCTTTCTTTTCACTTTTACCTTTGTTTTTCCTTGTTCCTATTCGCTCCTTTCCTCAAAATTGTTTTNAATAATTTTGTTAGTGGTTAGGGCATTAACAGATAGATAACTGCACATTGAGGAGTGAATGCACCTAAGCAGTTAACCATTTCTATTATGCCTTTGCTTGGTTGCATGCGTCATCCCGGCTTTCCAATTGCAAACTTTCTCTTCTCCTTTCTCTTTCTTCTTTTTTTTCTTTTCTTTCTTTTCATTTCTCTTATTTGCTTTTGTTTGTCTTCCTTTTTTTTTCCTCTGTTGTTTTTCTTTCCTTTCTTGTTTTTCCTTTTCATTACGGTCGAATCCTATGGAGATTGCCTACGTATCACGGCCCCGCGTGAATCAGACCAAGCGTAGTTCTTGCGGATATAAAAAGGAAATAAATAACAAAAATTTTGGGATTTTCTCTTCTTTATTTTCATAAAAACAAACATTTTGACTACAAGGACTCAGGACTTACAGACTAACAAATTTAGAAAAAGATCAACTCAAACGACCTAACAGACTCCAAAACGACTTAACAGACTCAAACAAAATGAAAATCACAAATGCATTAAAGCCTTGAATGCTCCTGGAGCTCTTGGGGTGTTGTTTGGCTTTGTTGCGGGCTCTTCTACAAGATCCTCCTGAAGCCTTTCCAAATCCCTCATTACCTGCTGGACAAATGTCATGACTGCCGCGAAGGAAGTAGTCTGGGTCATGTCTTCACATATCTGGCATTTACCACAATGTACTCTGCAATCGCCGTGACCCTTTCACGGATCCTACCCTTCTCTCGTAATAATTCTCCAATTTTCCTGGTTCTAGATTCCAAAGTTTGTTCCGCTGCATGGTTCTGTGTTTGAAATTGATGTAGATCCCTTTCCAACCTTGCTATCAAAAAATAACAATGCTCCCTCTCGGCTTCGAAATCTCTTCCCTGCTTGGCCATTTCATTTCCAATGATCTTGACCTTCTTCTTCATACTTGCCATCCCTTTGTCATATTTCTCGTTCAGCTGACGGATAGAAGTGGCCCGTTCCCCTGCATCTTTGGCTATCTCGGCTCGAGCATTTGCTAACTCCTTTTCAGTCTTTTGTAACTCATCCTCAAAATCACATGCCTTCTGGGTAAGGTTGTAGATGAGCGTTTCGTCTTTTCTACTCCTGCCCGGGTTGTCAATTGCTATTTTCATTTTTCGGATCTGGGCTTTGAGAGCTTCATTCTCTTGAATCAATCTTTTTTTCTCACCTTCGGTTTCCTGAGCCTGAAGATCATTGTTGAATTCCATATTTCTCAGTTTTTCTTTCAAAGCATGAATCTCAGCTTGATACGCCTTTTCCTATTCTCCCCATACTAATCTTTCTTGGATTTTATCATCAAAGGCTTGAACATGAGGTCTTTTGGCGGGTCTCTCAGATTCGGGTTCTGGCTCGGTGTTCACACAGGTCCTCTTCTCAAACCAAGCAGCATAGTTTGGATCCACTTCTCCTTTTGCGATATCCGGTACTTGGGTGCCATTTTTTAGATACTGGCAGCTGTTCTAATCCCGCTGAACTAAAGCCTCGGGCAACGCAGCTTCCGGATGCAGCTCTATGACTTGAGTACTTAGATCTTCATCTTCAGGGACAATCTGATACCGTCCTAATTGTCTCAAGACCATCTGCGGGGCGTATGGCTGAATACTCCTTACACCCATTAGCCTCAGGTAGCCTTTGGTTGCAGTCATGTATATAGCCTCCGTCTTTGGGAGCCATCCTATGGACCACTCAATTTAACTTGCTTCAAACCCTTCCGGCTCGTTGTAATCCTTGACCCTCTCTTCATAACTGGTGATGAAGTTATTTGGGCTCGAGCCATAACTCATGAATCTGGGATGGTGGCGAAGATACTCGATCATCCACATTTGTAGGAGGATATTGCAACCTTCGAAGAACTGGGCCCCGGCTTTGCACAAAGTCAATGCACGATAAATATCCGCCAATATCAACGGGGCAAGTGTATGATCTTTCATAGTAGTGAGGATTTGTGCAATTCTAGCCATACGTATATCCACTGTCCCCTTCTCATTTGGAAAAACCATTATCCCAAAAAACGCCACGATAAATGCAAACCGGCGATGAAGATGCCAAAGACCCTTTTCTTGTTTGTTGCACAACCCCTTTTCATGTGCCTCAAAACCAGAAGAGTGCCCCAACCTGAAGTACAAAAAGTGGAAAGCACAACACCCTTCGCTTACACGGTTCTTGCTTGTCTGTTTACTGATATTCAGGAGGTCAAAAAACTTGTGCACTGATGGAGCCCTTGGAAATATAAGTTGTTGCTTCCTCAAATCTCGTCCGAACTCAATATACCCGGATATCTCCTCCAAAGTAGGGGTAATCTCAAAGTCTGAGAAGCGAAAAACATTACGAGCAGGGTCCTAGAAAGTTATCATAGCCTTGATCAGATCGTCTCGTGGTTTGATCTCCCAAATGTCTATAAGAGCGCCCAATTGTTTTCTTACCCATTTCTGACCATCTTGATCCAAATCATCCCACCACATGCGCAAATGTACTCGAGCCTGCTCCCTGATCACTTCTGGCGGATCCTGGATAGTATTCATTTGTTCCTGTAGAAAGGTAGGGTTAGGGTTGACTCTAATGGATCTTTTTTGAAAGCACGTTTCTAGTTTTAAAACAAAAGACCATGATCCCTTCCTTGATATGCCAGTTTTAGCCAAAAGGCTAGCTTTGCAAATATGGCCCCTTCCCAATTCTGTGCGAACTTTGAGGCCGGGGGAGGCTTATTTTGTGACACTTCTCAACTTTGCCCATTCGATTACGAGGATAGCCCTTCGACAACGGAAGAATATTCTAAGGCTATCTCGGTAAGAATGGTTTAAAACACTACCGACACTGAATCGACTTATTTTGACTGACTGCATTTGTTTGATTCCCTCGCTTCTCTCTTTTTTTTTCTTTTCTTTTTCAAAATAAGGCCGGACCTTATGTAGGTTGCCTACGTATCCCATATCCGATGGGAATCAGACCCGCGTAGTTCGGCCAACTTGACTTTGAAATGACGTTTTTTTTTCTTTTTGTAAAAAAAAGATCGGCAGAGTTTCGGGGTATTTTCAAGCATTGTGTTTCTTCAGAACCGGGTTTTCTTCTTTCCTACATCACTCTTGGTCTTTTCCTCTCTTTTTCCCTCTTCTTGTTTTTCTATGATTTTTCTCACTCTTCTTTTCTTATTTAGCCGGTCAGCATGCAAGCCAAAACAAATGAACGTTTACAAAGCACATAGGATGCATCATGATGGTCTGTTATTTTGGGGTACACCTGTCCTAGACGGACCAAACCCCTGTGTTGAGTCCCCTAAGCCAAAATGCACGTGATGCAAACAAGCGCTCCTACTTGGGATCCGGCATGAGGCTGTGTTCTTCTAGGTTTAAAAAACCTGGGGTTTTGGTCTAGACTTGGGGTACCCGAGCGGACAACTGGGGCCGAGGAGGGGGCGACGTAGCGGGAGCACTGAAGTCTGCCCGGCCTTGTCGCTTGCCCAGCCTCACTCTATTTGGTATATTTTCTAGAAAAAGCGGGCTACGCGAACGTATGCACCAATTTTAAGAAAAACTAAAGGGGTGGCGTAAGAAGATAATTATATACAATGCAACAATATCAAAGCGGTAAACAGATAGCAGTTAGCACAAAGGTTCACAAAATACAATAATATCAATAATAAATAAGCCAAGTAAAAATCATGAAATAAGCTCGAATTCATGAACCCTGAACAAAAGTTCTGGGTTTTTTTGTCCCCAGCAGAGTCGCCAGAGCTGTCACACCTCCTCTTCTCATACTACATCCCGTAAAGGTATAATAAAGGGAGTTATTTCCAACTTGAAGTGAAAATCAAAACGGGATTCATTTTATTTAAAAATTCAGAGTCGCCACTTGGGAGATTTATGGTGCCCCAAGTCACCAGTTTTAATCCCGAATCGAGGAAAAGAATGGCTCTGTTATTATAGTCTGCGAACCAGAAATCCGGGTAAGGAATTGTGTTAACCCGGGAGAAGGTGTTAGGCACTCCCGAATTCCGTGGTTCGAGCATGGGCGCTTTGATCCTACTTGGCTTATTAAATTATATAATTACTGATTTTAAAACCTATGTGCTTTTACTTCCTTCACCGCTTTTAAATAAGAGAAATTATCTTGAAACGGGTTACGCGTACGTATACTCGCTTGTTTGGTGCGTCGAAAATCATGTCACGCGAACGTGTCCACAATTAATAACGCTTTATTATTATTAAGAAAATTTGGGCCAAAGTTGCGCGAACGCATACTCCGGTTTTGTTTTTAGAAGCGTAATTGTGTTACGCGGACGTATACACAATCACACTAGTATTTTAAAACGACCCTAAAGGATATTCTACGAAATATTTAGTCATTTTTACATCTAGGTTACGAAATTAATACGAGGGCCGTAAAAACTATTAATAGCCCATGAAAACCTATTTTATATTAAGAAAAGTTTGATCGAAGTTGCGCGAACGCATACTCCAAATTGGTTTTAGAATTGTGATCATGTTACGCGAACGTATACGCAATCACAATCGTGCTTTAATCGGCCCTAAAGGCTTACTCTACGAATATTATGTTTATTGCACATACGCTAGGAAATAAGGCGAGACTACCTTCGAGTTGCCCATTAAAATTGGCTCAACAGGTAATGACTGGGCTCCAAGTGAAGCCCAGCCTAGCAATCCAATCACGAGGAACAAACTGCGCCTGAGGTCAACCCAGCGAATTGGGCTTCACGGTTGAATACCATATAGGCCTTTTAGTTGATCAGTCGCTTGCTTTAAGCTGAGTAACATACCAGGCCCATTTCGAAACCAAGACATATGTATAAACTACCAATTTGATTTCCAGGTTTACTGTTATTCAGAGCATGAAGCAACAATTGACCAAATTAATCCAGCAACCCCAAATCAAACACTCATTTGACTCCGAAATTATGCAATCATTAGCCCAATCCAAAGGAACAGTAGTAGGACCTCACGAG
>NW_017670420.1:0-5972 GCF_001879085.1 Nicotiana attenuata
TTGAAAATAATAAAAAGAAATTATTTTGTTTTGGAAACTGTGGGAGTAATTCATATAGGGCAAAAATCACGTGCTCACAACTGCCCCTCTTTGCTCGGGAACATGAAGAGTTTCCGTGCAAAGATAAGTGAGCGGAAACGAGCGATTTTTGCCCGTTTGAATATTCCGTGTGAAGCATTTTGAAAAGTTTGACCGCACCCTGCTTCGGAGGTTGCCTACATATCCTTGGCTAAAAAGGAATCAAGTCAGTGTAGTTCGGGAAGGTTTGGTAGCTGGGAGTACCAGGAGCTGTGATTTCACTGCTGTTGCTGCTGCTACTGCTCGCTGACCTCCTTATTACACCGTTAACATAAAAAGAAGCTAGCCTAAGCTATGATCTATGAGTTACAAAAGGGTCCTATCTATGTCTTCTAACTTGATCTTTGTGTTGCCTTGAACTTGTATTCTTCCACTGGAATTCCTGCGTTGTTGCCTTGCATTGTGATTGGAGATGTTTTGCCACTCGTCCGAGTGATGCTTGACCGATAAGATTTGAAATCTATGCCTCCATTCTCCAGGCAGGCTCCTGAATGCAGACGTTTAAAAAGTATTCCCTTGTTCTCCAGGTGGGCTCCTGATTGATGAAGCTTGAAAAGTATTCCCTTGTTCTCCAGGCGGGCTCCTGACTGCAACGCTTGAAAAGTATCCCCTTGTTCTCCAGGCGGGCTCCTGACTTCGACAAAACCGACAAACAAAGAAAATTTCTGCCCCAGTGTGGTGGCTGGGCACATCATGTTATCAAATATTAAAAATTAAAGGATAGAATTTGAACTGTACTTCCCTTGTTCTCTAGGTGGGCTCCTGACTGCTGACGCTTGAAGATTATTCCCTTGTTCTCCAGGTGGGCTCCTGATTGCTGAAGCTTGAAGAGTATTCCCTTGTTCTCCAGGTGGGCTCCTGACTGCTGAAGCTTGGAAAGTATTCCCTTGTTCTCCAGGTGGGCTCCTGACTGCAACAAATAAAGAAAACAAAAAACATTTCCTGCCCCAGTTTGATGGCTGGGCACAGATGTGAGTGTTAAATTGAATTATTCTACCAACTATTATAAGAATGTGAAAGCTAAGTCCTATTATCCAGGGAGGTCCTGATTACGAACCTAAGGTATATCTTCCAAAGGTATTACTACCACTACATTTTTTGTCTAAAAGGTCTTAAACTACTTCCCATTATCCAGGCGGGTCCTGACAACTTCTAGTTAAAAAAGCAATTTTAACCTACGCGGACCTTGTTATCTATATCTTGTTATCTAAGCAGACCTTAGAACTACGTCCCATTATCCAGGAGGGTCCTGAAAATCAAAATTCCAGTCTCATCTTAAGTGTGCAATTCTACGGCTGAATTATACTATCCTACAACAGTATCTTGTTACCTAAAGGAGGTCTTAAAACCGTGTCCCGTTATTCAGGAGGGTCCTGACAACTCCGAATTGAATCGTATCTTAAACAGGCAACTTTGAAACCAACTTATGTTCCTTGGCGTACATTTATGCTAGATTATGCTACTCATGATTGTTTTGAGATTTAAACTGTCCCATTTTCCAGGAGGGTCCTGAGAGTTTCCAGTCATAGCTGTTTGGGTGCTACCTTTCCTTACGGAGGGTTTCTCCGAAATTTCTGCCCCTGTTTCAATCAAAGAAAAATCTTGTCAATTTTAAAAATGGTGGCTAGTTGCTGGCATTCTTGCTAGGTACATCCCTGCTGCTGGGTTTCACTCCGTCCCGCTTTCCTGGCCTTGCCTTGAATCCCCTCGACTTCCTGACCGAATTTCAACCCCTTGACTCTGATGACCCAAGTGTTCTATCCCATATTGTTGTTTTTGTGTTTCTGACCCCTCTTTTGAAACTTCACTTCTTCCCCACAATTATCCGATTAATCCACCGATGAAACTTCTAGTGGTCCTTTATGACTTACTTTGCTTTTTGACATCTTTGATATATTCTGGCCCTGTCTGTACAACTAGGAAGCTGGTAGTTAGCCTTGACATTCCTTCCTTTTGTTTCGAACAGAACTGACACTGAAACATCTTAAAGATAGACCTTGAAAGAATGAAATGCAACGACCTCGAGGGTTAAGGATAAAGAGAATCCGAGAACGGATGATTTGTAATAAAGAAAGAAGAGAATGAGACTTATCTGAGTGGAATTGCTGGTACCATTGAGCATGCCATGCATTTTGGATTAACCAGCCCAGTCTGTCTAACCAATCAACTTTCGATTGCCACATTTGTTGTTCCGGACTTTCATAACCTGATTTTCACCCAAACCCAAACCTTGCTCGTTCTGCAATGTCTTGAGCAGCTTTTGACGACAGCCTTGTCTCATTTGCCTGTCTGAAAAACTCACCTTCGCCTTACGGTGCCCGTGAGGGTTTTCACCAATAAGACTCTCTCATTTTTGATTTCTCTCAACTCACTTCGCCTTACGGTGCCCGTGAGGGTTTTCACCAATAAGACTCTCTCATTTTTTATTTCTCTCAACTCACTTCGCCTTACGGTGCCCGTGAGGGTTTTCACCAATAAGACTCTCTCATTTTTATCATTTTTTCCTTGCACCGAAGTGTTGCCCCTGACGTGAATCACTTTTACTTGCTCGTATTGGCACTTCCTGAAGATTGATCAAAAGGTCTTTCTTTGGACCGTAATGCAGGCTTTTGGACAGGGTTAGAAAGAAAGGGTATCAAAGGCTCTAAAATAATTCGACGTGGGTTCGAAACTACAACTTTCAGAATCAAATTTCTTGCACAACCACAACTGCTGCCCCAGTTTTCTTCGTGGGGACTTTTGGGATTTTGTTTTGGTGTGACTGAACCTTAGGGGGAGGCTGACTACGTACCCTTTCGGGATCAAGTCAAACGTAGTTCAGGTCATAGAAATTACTTTGTTGTTGCAATCTTTCCTTTTCTTCTACTTTCTTTTCTTTCTTTTCATTTCTTTTTCTTTCTTTTCTTTCATTTTTCTTTTTCTAATTTTTTTTCTTTCTTCTTTTGCCTTCTTTTCCTTTTTTTCTTCTTCTTTTCCTTTCCTTTCTGTTGGACTGTGTTTTCTTATTTCTTCACTGATTTTCCTTGCTCGAGCTCCCGAGTTGTTATTGATTCCGAAAGAGGGGTACAAAAAAAAAATAAATGAGGCTCAAAAGGGATAACAAAGGATAAAGTGTTTGGATAGCAGAACAAAATGCCTTCGTCATTTCAATCTCAAAAATATGCCAAATACAATAAAGTACAATTAAACCAAGAAATCATACATAGTATCGCTTGACTGCATCAGAGTTGATAGCCATTTCTACACATTTTCCTTCCACATCTGTCAAATATAATGCGCCATTGGACAACACTCTGGTTACAACAAATGGCCCCTGCCAGTTCGGGGCGAACTTTCCTTTTGCCTCAGCCCAATGAGGTAAGATACGCCTCAACACCAATTGCCCTACTTCAAACTTCTGCGGACGCACTTTCTTGTTATATGCTCTTGCCATTCTCCGTTGGTACAACTGACCATGACATACTGCTGCCAATCTCTTTTCATCAATCAAACTTAGTTGTTCCAAGCGGGCTTTGACCCATTCAACATCATCAATTTCCGCCTCGGCAATAATCCGAAGGGACGAGATTTCAACCTCTGCAGGTATTACTGCCTCAGTGCCATACACCAGTGAATAAGGAGTCGCCCCTACTGAAGTGCGGACAGTAGTGCGATAACCTAAAAGGGCGAAAGGTAACTTCTCATGCCATTGCCTGGACCCTTCTACCATTTTCCGAAGTATTTTCTTGATGTTCTTGTTAGCTGCTTCGACCGCTCCATTCGCCTTAGGACGATATGGGGTGGAATTGCGGTGCGTGATCTTAAACTGCTGACATGTCTCTGCCATCAAATGACTGTTGAGATTGGCCCCATTGTCCGTGATGATTACCTTCGGGATCCCAAACCGACAGATGATATTCGAATGCACAAAATCGACCACTGCCTTCTTGGTTACAGATTTGAAGGTCTTCGCCTCCACCCACTTAGTGAAATAATCAATAGCTACCAGAATGAACCTGTGCCCATTTGACGCCGCTGGCTCGATCGGCCCAATGACATCCATTCCCCAAGCAACGAACGGCCATGGTGCCGACATTGTATGCAATTCAGATGGTGGAGAATGAATCAAATCTCCATGTACCTGACATTGATGACACTTGCGCACGAAACTGATGCAATCCCGTTCCATAGTAAGCCAATAATAACCCGCTCGGAGAATCTTCTTTGCCAATACATATCCACTCATATGAGGTCCACAAACTCCCGCATGTACCTCAGCCATGATAACTGTAGCATGCTTAGCATCCATGCATCTCAGTAATCCAAGATCTGGGGTTTTTGTACAATACTCATCCACTGAAGAAAAACTTGCCAGGCGTCGAATTGCTCTCTTTTGATCCCTTGTAACCTGTGCTGGATATACTCCCATCCTGAGGTATTCTTTGATATCATGGAACCACGACTCACCATCAAGCTCTTCTTCCACCACGTTACAATAGGCATGCTGATCTCGGACCTGAATCTGTAACGGGTCCACATAAGCCTTGTCTGGATGATGCAGCATTGACGCCAAAGTAGCCAAAGCGTCGGCAACCTCATTGTGAATCCTTGGAATATGCCTGAAATCTATTGATTGAAACCGTTGACAAAGTTCATGCAAACACTGCCGGTACGGTATGAGCTTCAAGTCTCGTGTTTCCCATTCTCCCTGAATCTGGTGCACCAGAAGATCCGAGTCACCCATGACCAAGATTTCCTGGACACCCATGTCTATAGCCAACCTCAAACCCAAGATACACGCCTCGTATTCAGCCATGTTATTGGTGCAATACAAACGAAGTTGAGCCGTAACAGGGTAGTGTTGCCCTGTCTCGGAAACCAGTACTGCTACTATCCTGACACCCTTGGTGTTCGCAGCCCCATCAAAGAACAATTTCCATCCAGGCTTCTCGACTTGTTCTAATTCTTCAACATGCATTATCTCCTCATCGGGGAAGTATGTCTTCAAAGGTTCATATTCATCATCAACTGGATTCTCGGCCAAATGATCAGCCAAGGCTTGTGCTTTCATTGCAGTCCGGGTCACATAGACAATATCAAATTCCGTAAGCAAGATTTGCCACTTCGCCAGCCTCCCTGTGGGCATGGGCTTCTGAAAAATGTACTTCAACGGGTCCAACCGAGAGATGAGGTAGGTGGTATATGCTGACAAGTAATGTTTCAATTTCTGCGCTACCCAGGTTAAGGCACAACACGTCCTCTCCAGCTGAGTGTACTTCACCTCATATGATGTGAACTTCTTGCTGAGGTAGTAAATCGCCTGCTCTTTCTTTCCTGTGATGTGATGCTGCCCCAGTACACACCCAAAAGAGTTATCCAAAACTGTCAGATAAAGGATCAAGGGTCTTCCCGGCTCCGGCGGGACCAACACAGGTGGACTAGCTAAATAATCCTTAATCTTGTCAAACGCCGCTTGACATTCATCCGTCCATCTAACTGCAGCATCTTTCTTTAACAGCTTAAAGATGGGCTCGCAAGTTGTTGTGAGCTGTGCTATGAACCTACTGATATAATGCAACCTGCCAAGCAAACTCATCACCTATTTCTTGTTCCTTGGCGGCGGTAGCTCCTGAATGGCTTTGATCTTGGACGGGTCTAACTCAATACCGCGTCGACTTACCACAAATCCCAACAACTTCCCAGATGGGACTCCAAACGCACACTTCGCTGGATTAAGTTTGAGGTTGTACCTGCGGAGCCTCTGGAAAAATTTCCTCAAGTCCTTCACATGGTCACATTGTTTCCTCGACTTTATGATCACGTCGTCTACATAGACCTCAATTTCCCGATGTATCATGTCATGGAACATGGTGGTCATTGCCCTCATATACGTTGCCCCTGCGTTCTTCAACCCA